>NC_050571.1:43454088-43579088 GCF_013265735.2 Oncorhynchus mykiss | reverse complement strand
GTGTATATGACCACTATACTCACTGCCACCACCGCAAGGAGGCCTTCAGATATAATATATGGCCACTCTCACTCTACCTCCATGATGAGGCCATCAGATAAAGGACTATGGGACCACCAGCCCACCTGCACCCTGAGGCCTTTAGACATGACTACTCTTACTGCTACCTCCATGAGGAGGCCCTCGTGAATATATTGTATGACCACTCCCCCCGCCAACTCATTAAAATCTCTGAGCCTTCACCACACTGACTCATTCCTTCTCTCTCCTTTTGGCTTTTCCACTCTGTCTGAGGATGTTTTTGTTCCCACGCTACCTCTCTGTAACACCATGCAACAAACCCACAGGGCTTTGTCAACATTACTGGCTGAATTCACCAATAACAACATTACTCTCTACTTATCTACTGTGTTCATGATGCACTGCTACATTGTTAATGGTGATACACACATATCTACGCTAATGCTTAATGCATACTGACAGGTTTACCAATCTGGTTCTTACAAATGTGTTTTTTCTCTGCATAAAATTATACAGTGCTTCCTGCTGTCATTGTTTTGTGTAATCTCACATTTTAAAAGTGATGCTATATGCCAATGTGGTGCTATTGCATATGTAGGTGTGGGTTTGTGTGTGTGTGGGTGTGTGTGTGTGTGGGTGTGTGTGGGTGCGTTTATTGTTTGTCAATCAGATCCGTTTTTCAGAGATGTGTGGCTCTTTTTGAGTTTGTAGGAGTGTGTGTCAGATCTGTGTGTTAACTTTGTATTGTGTTTGTACATGTGGGTGTGTGGGAGTGTATTTATCAAATTTGTGTATTTACATTGAGTGTGTGTGTGTGTTTCAGATAAATACAGGGGAGGTGGATGCTCTACTGGGTCGGCTGCCCTGTACATTCAGACAGGAGTTGACGGGGGTAGGCGCCAGCCTGGAGAAACGCTGGAGGTTCTGTGGCTTCGAAGGCATCATGATCACATAGAGCATTATGGGGACACGGAGGAGGACATCACAGGGACACAGAAGAAACAGCATTGAGCTCAGGCTGAATTATTAGGACACTGTACTGGACCGGTACTGGTCCCTGAGACGTTGCTCACCGGTCCCTGCGATGGTTAACTGGCCTTGGTTTAGTCAGTTCTTAAGAGCTAGTTATAATGTAAACAGTTTGCTGGTCCTAGGTATAAATAAGGTTGAGAAACACTGGCATAAAGCTCTGGCTGTATTATTAGGACACAGAAGTAAAAACATAGAGCTCAGGCTGCAGAGCAGGCTGTGACACTGAGGAAACAGCCTCTCTGTATGGGTGACAGAGAGGGTGACTCGTCTGCAGGGTGATGGAGATCTCTATAACACCACCAAATCCACGATGCTCTTCTCTGTGCCCAATTTTGCAAAGCCTCATGGGATAGAACACCACATTGGGAGTCCCAAAGGAGTATCAGTCCGACGGCGCCAGGGCATTGGCTGTTTGTCCTTCACATGGGTGGACCAGACCATTCCCAGAGCCTCTAATTGGTTAACTCTGCTGTCACTCAGCTAGGAATGCTACCCAAGGAGGTTATCAGGATCTGCTGAACATTTTCCACCTCCCGCCCCTCTGGCCTCTCTCACTCTCTCTTTTTTTGTTCCTTGTTTTTATAATTCTATGAATAAAAATCTATATGTTTCTTAATTTTCTGTAAAGGCTGTTAACAGTTGCATAGATTGATTTGTTTTACTACTCTGTAAATGCTTGGATGATATTTTTAAATAAAAAATAAAAGCAATCTGAAGAATTGAGAATAGAGTTTTATTGAATAGAGTTCTTCTCACTGGCGCTTAGGCTATATACCGGTAAGCTGCTTGTATATGCAATGTGTGTAGATGTGGTATGTAGCATGAGTGTGAGTGTGAGTAAACTGCTAATCCAAGTCCCCAGCCACATGAGGAACCTTCAGCCTGCCAGCCTCTCTCTCTCGCTCGCTCTCTCCTTTTCTCACATACATACACACACACTCTCTATCACGCGCACACGCACACAGAGCAAAACGCAACTGCTACACTCCATTATGCCTGTGGCCAGCCATAACTGGAGAGATGCCTGAGACCGTAAGTGACTTGAGGCCACCTTTTGTGATGCTGGTTTTCTTCCATCTTAGCTCTGGCCAAGGCAAATCATCACACTTACAGAGATACACACTCTTGGGATCATCTTAATGAAGTATACAGACTTAATGAAGGCTGTATCACAACCAGCCGTGATTGGGAGTGCCATAGGGCAGCGCATAATTGGCTCAGCTTCGTCCGGGCTTGGCCGGTGTAGGCCGTCATTGTAAATAAGAATTTGTTCTGAACTGGCTTGCTTAGTTAAATAAAGGTTTAATAAAACAGTTTATTTTTATTTGTACTAATTATCTAATTATAGAGGAAGGTGTATGTGTGTCTGCATGTGTGAGAATATGTGCTTGTCTGGGTGAGCATACACACGTGTGTGTGTGTGTCTATAGAAGCCAGTTTTATAACAAAATAGAGGTTGCCCCTCCAGGTTGAATCCTGGCAGCGAGGACCTGGAAGTTCTTCCCAAAAGCCAGCGAGAGCGTTCCAAATCCAATTTGTCTGCACGCTCTCTTCCCCTGTTTTACTTGGGGAAACCAAATGTTTACGACACACGATTTGCGCTCATCAGCCTCCGCCTTCTCCTAAGGCCTTGTGTATAGAACATCAAGTCCACGAGCTTGTCAGAACACCATCCATCCTACCTGAATTAATAATAGGTATTGAGTTGGTTTTCTCCCTGCAAGACTCCCTTCTATACATATTCATTTGTCTTGGCATGTACTATTAAGATGGGTCCAAAAGGGAAGAGTGAACACGCATATGGCAGAACCATAGAGCGGAGTGGAGATGTGTGTAGTGTATTATATATGGATCTATATAGTATTCTTATAATCCCTAGGTATATATAAATTATTTTTTATAAAAAAAATGTTTTACCCCTTTTTTCTCCCCAATTTTGTGGTATCCAATTTGTAGTAGTTACAGTCTTGTCTCATCGCTGCAACTCCCGTACGGACTCGGGTGAGGCGAAGGTCGAGAGCCATGCGTCCTCCGAAACACAACCCAATCAAGCCGCACTGCTTCTTGACACAATGCCCATCCAACCCGGAAGCCAGCCGCACCAATGTGCCAGAGGAAACACCGGAGGAAGCCCGCCACCGGAGTTGCTAGTGCGCGATGAGACAAAGATATCCCTGCCGGCCAAACCTTCCCTAACCCGGACGACCCTGGGCCAATTGTGCGCCACCCCATAGGCCTCCGGGTCGCAGCCGGCTGCGACAGATTCTGGGCTCAAACCCAGAGTTGTCCGGGTTAGGGAGGGTTTGGCCGGCAGGGATATCTTTGTCTCAGGAACTTGTTCAGTTTGTCTCAGTTGTTGAATCTGGTTATGTTCATACAAATATTTACACACAGTGAGAGGACGTTTATTTTTTTGCTGAGTTTATGTAGCTTAAGAAACAAGGTTCATGAAATCAATAATTTGCTAGTAACAGATTACATTCATATTCTGACAATCTCTGAAACAAACTTAGATAATACCTTTGATGATACAGTGGTAGCAATATATGGTCATGATATATACAGAAAAGACAAATGCCAGAGGTGGAGGGGTGGCCGTTTATATTCAGAACCACATTCCTGTAAAGTTTAGAGAGGATCTCATGTTAAATACTGCTATATGGCTACAGGTTCATCTGCCTCACCTAAAGCCCTTTCTGGTGGGAAGCTGCTATAAACCATCAAGTGCTAACAGTCAGTATCTGGATAACGTGTGAAATGGTTGATAATGTATGTGATATCAACAGAAAAGTATATTTTCTGGATGATTTAAATATTGACTGGCTTTCATCAGGCTGCTCACTAAAGAGAAAGCTTCAAACCATAACTAGTGCCTGCAACCTGGTTCAGGTTATCAGTCAACCTACTCATGGTAGTTACAAACAGCACAGGAATGAAATCATCTACATGTATTGATCACATCTGTTATGACTTCTATGAATGGTGGGTGGAGAAGTCAAGTGCAGAGAGCAGGTAGTTCCGTACGTGGATCTTTTATTCCAATGACAGCGGAAAAACGGACATGCAAAACACAAGGGTGCATGAAACAACCCGTCCAAATAAACAGGACTAAACTGTCCGGAAAAATAGAGATCACAATAATCAACCAACACCATAAAACAGAGAACAAGCCCGCACAATAACCAGCGGGCCTAGTGCTCTTAAATAGCCTACAAACAAAACTAAACTCAAAACAGATGTAACCAATTAGACCCAACTAACGGAAACAAAAGGAAAGGGAATCGATGGCAGCTAGTAGGCCGGCGACGACGACCGCCGAGCGCCGCCCGAACAGGAAGAGGCACCATCTTCGGCAGGATTCGTGACAGCATCTTTACTAATGCTGCAGAAATTAGCTTGAACGCAGTATCCAAATCCATTGGGTGTGGTGATCACAATATAGTAGCCGTATCTAGGAAAACCAAAGTTCCAAACGCTGGGCCTAATAGAGTGTATAAGAGCTGATTCCAATGTTGTTGATGTAAATAATATTTGTTGGTCCGTGGTGTGTAATGAGAACCAACCAGATGTTGCACTTGAGACATTTATGAAATTGCTTATCCCAGTTACTAATACCCATTAAAAGAATAACTGTAAAAATATTTAAACATTTAAATTGATGAGGAATTGAAAAATGTTATGGTTGAGAGGGATGAGGCTAAAGAAATGGAAAATAAGTCTGGCTGCACAACCGATTGGCAAACGTACTGCAAATTGAGAAATCATGTGACTAAACTGAATAAAAAGAAGAAACTACACTATGAAACAAAAATAAATGACCAAGAATGATAGTAAAATGCTTTGGAGCAACTGAAATGAAATCTTGGGCAAAACGTAAACTCCACTCCATCATTCAATGAATCAGATGGCTCATTCATCACAAAACCTACTTTTCCAACTACTTAAATTATTTTTTCATTTGTAAGATTAGCAAATTTAGGCATGACATGCCAGCAACAAACGCTGACACTACACACCCAAGTATATCTGACCAAATTGTGAAAGATAAGCATTGTAATTTTGAATTCCGTAAAGAGTGTGGAAGAGGTGAAACAATTATTGTTGTCTCTCAACAATGACAAGCCACCAGGGCCTGACAACTTGGATGGAAAATTACTGAGGAGAACAGTGGACAATATTGCCATATCTTCCATTTGCTTTTTGAGTAAAGCTGATGACTCAACACTATACACGTAGTTTCAGAATGGGTGACAAGGAAAAAGTTTGTCCTAAATATTTCAAAAACTAAAAGCATTGTATTTGGGACTAAACCCTAAACCTCAACTAAATCTTGTATGGAATCATGTGGAAATTGAGAAAGTTGAGGTGTCTAAACTGCTTGAAGTAACCCTGGATTGTAAACTGTCATGGTCAAAACATTGATACAACAGTAGCTAAGATGAGGAGAAGTATGTCCATAATAAAGCTTTAGGCACTGCATCTCAGTGCTGAAGGCGTCACTACAGACCCTGGTTCGATTCCAGGCTGCATCACAACTGGCCGCGATTGGGAGTCCCATAGAGCGCCGCACAATTGTCCTTGCGTCATCCGGTTTAGGGTTTGGCCAGGGTAGGCCATCATCAGGGTAGGCCATCAAATATATTGTTCTTAACTGACTTGCCTGGTTAAATAAAGGTTAAATGAAAAGAAATAGTTTTGTTGCACCTGGACTACTGTTCAGTCGTTTGGTCAGGTGCCATAAAGCGGGACTAAGGAAAGTTGCAATTGGCTCAGAACAGGGCAGCACGGCTTGCCCTTAGATGTACACAGAAAGCTAACATTAATAATATGCATGTCAATCTCTCCTGGCTCAAAGTGGAGGAGAGATGGACTTCATCACTGCATGTATTTGTGAGAATGCGCCGAGCTTTCTGTTTGAACTACTGGCACACAGCTCAGTCCCCAAATCCAGAACAGACTATGGGAGGAGCACAGTACTACATATAGCCATGGAACTCCATTCCACATCAAGTAAATCATGCAAGCAGTAAAATTATATTTAACAAAACAGATAAAAACACATCTTATGGAACATCAGAGACTGTGAAGCAACACAAACATAGGCACAGACACATGCATACAAACACACAACATACTCACTGCACAAACGTACACATTGATTTTATGTTGTAGAGTAGGGGCCTGAGGGCACACCTTAATGTGTTTTGAAATCTGTTGTGAATGTATTGTAATGCTGGATGCCAGGAATGGAGTAGCTGCAGCAGCTAATGGGATCCATAATAAGTATAAATAAAAATACCATACAAAACATACAGGGAGCATAGATTGTTTTGGAAACAAAAGCATTAATTTCATTTCTATTTTGCAGGAGCTGAAGTTGCAGGCTCTCGGTGCCCTTTAGACAGAGAGATGCAGACAGACAGGCACTGATCTGTGCCTCACTCCACTGGGCTTTCTGCTTCCCCTTCAAGCACTATAAAGTATACATTACATGACCGACAGTATGTGGACAGCTGCTCGTCGAACATCTCATTCCAAAATCTTGGACATTAATATGGAGTTGGTCCCCCTTTGGTGCCATAACAGGCTCCACTCTTCTGGGAAGGCTTTCCACTAGATGTTTGAACATTGCTTCGGTGACTTGCTTCCGTTTAGCCACAAAAGCATTAGTGAGGTCGAGCACTGATGTTGGGCGATTAGTCTGCGTTTCGATTCATCCCAAAGGTGTTCGATAGGGTTGAGGTCAGGGTTCAGTGCAGGCCAGTTGTCACGGCTCCTCCTCTGCATTGCAGGGGCGGTTCCTCCTGCAGGCAGAGGAGGGTCGTTAGTGATTGGAGTCACCTGGGATCTGGGTATTTAAACTGTCACTAATTACCTCTTTCTCTCTCTCCGCTCCTCCAGGTATGAACCTGTTTTGTTTGTTCTTTTGTAGTTTTGCATAGTTTTCACTCAGTCGTTCACACACACAGATTCATGCACTTTGCATACACCTTACATTATGATACTTCCACACCTCATTCCTTTTTCTTAGTTTAAAGTTAATAGTTTTGTTTACAATAAAGAACATTTTTTAATTGGCCTATACCTGTTGTTCGCGTCCCCTCATTTTTGCAACAGGCTATGAGCCTAAGTTCTTCCACACCGATCT
Source organism: Oncorhynchus mykiss (assembly GCF_013265735.2). NCBI lineage: Eukaryota > Metazoa > Chordata > Actinopteri > Salmoniformes > Salmonidae > Oncorhynchus > Oncorhynchus mykiss. The sequence continues at coordinate 43,571,887 of NC_050571.1, read as the reverse complement.
CAACAAACCATTTGTGTATGGACCTCTCTTTGTGTTTCCACAAAATTGGAAGCACAGAATTATGTAGAATGTATGTATGCTGTAGCATTAGGATTTCCCTTCACTGTAACTAAGGGGCCTTGCCCGAACCATGAAAAACAGCCCCAGACCATTATTCCTTCTCCACCGTTATTGCTTCTAGATGTTTCCACTTCACAATAACAGCACTTACAGTTGATCGGGGCAGCTCTAGCATGGCAGAAATTTTACGAACTGACTTGTTGGAAAGGTGGCATCCTATGACGGTGCCATGTTGAAAGTCACATTCTACTCCCAATGTTTTCTATGGAGATTGCATGACTGTGTGCTCAATTTTATACACCTGTCAGCAACAGGTGTGGCTAAAATAGCCAATTACACTGATTTGAAGTGGTGTCCACATACCTTTGTATAAATAGTGTATCTTGTCATAGTGGGCGAATGACGGTGCAGTTGACAGATGCTTCAGTACTCGCCCACAACAGGGTTTCCCAACCTCGGTCCTGGGGTCTCCCCTGTGTTCAGGTTTGGTTTTTGACCTAGCACTGCATAGCTGATTCAAACATCCAACTGCTTATCAAGCTTTCATTATTTGAATCATTTGTCTAGGGCAAAAAACTAAATGTGCACCCAGAGTGGGCCCCAGGACCAAGTTTAGGAAACCCTGTCCTACAACAACAGGCTCCGATGATAATACTGACCGTTTCTATCCTCACTGGAGTTGCAGTGTTCTGTCAAGCCCAATCTCCCTGTAGACTTGATGCCTCTGTTAGACAGGAGACATGAATAATTAATATTTTCAGACTTGAGTGACATTTTCGGGGAACCCCATGCAAAGGAGGTCAACACAGCCTAATTAAGGGATCTCGGCCTAAATCCGCTCGTGGTCACTGGTCAATGTGTTTTCCATTTGGGGTTGTCTTATCACCGTACCGGAGAGAGTTTATCATTCATTAAATCCAAGGGGGATTCAAGATTCAACCAAAAGCTATTCAAGGGTGCCAGCGAGCCTGGGCAGCCACTAGTGGACTTCATGGATCTCTATTATCGTCTGGACTTGAGGTGCACAGCAGGCAATTACACTCCTGTCCCCCGGCGACTGGTGCTTACATAAAACATACTTCCTGATGTTGCACCACACATTCAGCCAGTGGTTAACAACAGACTTCTGCAACCTGGTTGGTTGAACATCAGGAAGTAGCATTCCTAGACATTGGAAAATGGTGTTTAATAAAGAAAGTATGCATATTTGCCCAGTTTTATCCCGTCTTCTTGCCATTAAATGTAGTTAAGGAGGAAATTGAAGCCTTTGCTGTCTGAATGTTTTATGTACGAACCGGTCGCCAGGGGACACGAGGGTATTACAGGCTACAAAAGCTGATGCGCACATTTCCCCTCTTTGGATGATGAATCTACAGAAGGTGATGTTCGGAAGATGTCCTTGAGCATAAAATGTGTCATAAAATATTTTAAATCCCTTTAAGACATTCAAGTTGTGTGTGAAAGGAGTTATTGGATGTGAGACGATAAGGTTATTTTGGGAGATATGACATGCTTGAGATAATTCTAATTACTCCAGTCGCAATGTCACTTCCTTAAGCCATCGAGATCCAGTTAATTATAAACATGGTCTCCCCTGAGTGTGTGTGTGTGTGTGTGTGGTGTGTGTGTTTGCATATTTGTGGTTGCAGCTTATGTGTGTTTAGGGGTGTGAAACTTGAGGGTACTTCAGAAAAGTTGGAAAACTGTTCGAAGGGCATGGCTCCATTTTTCCCCGTGACCCCTAACCTGACTTTCCAGGCTGAGCAGGGTTGGCAGAAACAGAAAGCATCACATTTTCAGGCTTTGCGTCTTCTTATCTTTTCCCCTAAAAAGCGGATGTATCTGTTTTTTTACAACCAGCTGAGGGTGGGTGGCCCATCAAGGCCGCTACACACAGTGTGATTTTCTACATAGTTCTACATACTTTAGTGCGCTCAAATTTTGGGACGGACCATACACGACTCTCTGTCGCTCTCTTTGTGTAGGGTGTGTAGGGCCCTTAACAAAGCCCATCTGTAAACAACTCTGAGACGGAAGCTGCCAGTGACCCTACTGCACACAAAATGCTATACAATATAGAATTCAGATAACCCACTGAAAAGTCCTCACATGAGGTGGTGAGTCAATAACGCCCCCTATGGGCCACAAATGCATCTACATAACAATATAATATATTCCACAGCTGTGATGGTGATTTGCTATGGCAGCTGGTACAGTGCCTTCAGAAACTATTCACACCCTTTCCATTTTGTTGTGTTACAGCATGAATTTAAAATGCATTAAATGTAGATTTTTTTGTCACTGGCCTACACGCAATACCCCATAATGTCAAAGTGGAATTATGTTTTTCAAAATGTTTACAAATTCATTTAAAATGAAATGAAATGAAATTACTAGTCAATAAGTATTGAAGCCTAAATAACTTCAGGAGTACACAAGTTCTTAACAAGTCACATAAGTTGCATGGACTCACTCTGTGTGCAGTAATAGTATTTACCGTGATTTTTTGAACGACTACCTCATCTCTGTATCCCACACATACATTTGTCTGTAAGGTCCCTCAGTCGAGCAGTGAATTTCAAACACAGATTCAACAACAAAGACCAGGGAGGTTTTCCAACACCTTGCAAAAAAGGGCACTTATTGGTAGATGGGTAAACACTTTTAAAAGGTAGACATGGAATATTCCTTTAAGCATGCAGAAGTTATTTGATTTTGATTTGATTTATTAGGATACCCATTAGCCGATCCCAGTGGTGGCAGCTAGTCTTGCTGGGGTCCAACATATAAAATAAATAAAAAGACAGACAAAAGACTTTACAATTTACATACATTTAAAAACATGAACATGTAGTGTGCTTGCATGTGCATCTATCAGTTATGCATATAGTACATGTCAGTGTTTCTTTAGCTATTTTTTTGAGATGGAATGGAGTTCCATGCACTCATGGCTCTGTGTAATACTGTACGTTTCCTTGAATTTGTTCTGGACCTGGGGATTGTGAAAAGAACCCTGGTGGCATGTCTGGTGGGGTCAGTGTGTGTGTCAGTGCTGTGTGTATGTTGACTATGCAAACAATTTGGTTTCTTCTAAAAACATGAAGTGATGCTGTTAGTCTTCCCTCCACTCTTAGCCAAAAGAGACTGGCATCCATAGTATTAATATTAGCACTCTGATTACAATGACTAGCAAGACGTGCTGCTCTGTTCTGGGCCAGCTGTAGCTTAACTAGGTCTTACTTTACAGTACTTACTTTGCAGACCATTTGATTGGACAATAACCAATATAAGATAAAACTATAGCCTGCAGGACTTGCTTTGTAGAGTGTGGTGTAAAAAAAAAGAAGCTGTGCACCAATTCATTTTGTCTCCTCCACTTGTTTAACAGCCACACCATTCATTACCATGCTCAGTTGAGGTCTGGAACTTAGGGAATGATTTGTACCAAATACTATGCAGTTTATTACTGACCACACATTCCAAAACTGACTTTAACTCTTTAAGGGCTTCAGTGACTTCATTAGCTGTGGTGGCTGACATACAGTACCAGTCAAACGTTTTGAAACGTCGACTCTTTCAAGGGTTTTTCTTTATTTTTACTATTTTCTACATTGTAGAATAATAGTGAAGACATCAAAACTATGAAATAACACATGGAATCATGTAGTACCCAAAAAATTGTTAAACAAATCAAAATATATTTTAGATTCTTCAAAGTAGCCACCCTTTGCCTTGATGACAGCGCTGCACACTCTTGACAGACCGAGTGAAGGAAGAGCAATACCTTTTAATCAAATGGGTCTGGCAGCGCTTCAGGATGCCCCACACACGGAGACAGAACCGACCTGGACACAACATAACACACAGCATAAATTAATGCACTGTTTACACAACCTATGGTAGCCAGGACCACTATCACACTATCACCAATAGTGACAACAACAGTGTCACATCAAAAGTGACAGGCTCATGGTGCTGAAAGGACAGCGACCGTAATACCTGTGCACTCCATGGCACTGATTGCGAGACCATTTTGGTCAAACATAGACATGGCTGATAGACAGGCAACAGCAGTCACACACAGCATCAAATAGAGTTAAAGAGTAAGCAACCCATTCACTCCAGTAGGCCCAGTGGAATCATAATACAAAAACAACCATTTCATGTCCAAAATGAAATGAACAAACCAGCTATTAATTCCCATTGCAAATATATTTTGTCATGCTCATCACACGACCTGGTGATCTACAGTTTAAATGCAACAATGTTTTCCTGAATCGGGTCACATTTATGCTTGCTCTGGAAATGCGATCCGGAGCCTCCGGAGGCTTGCAGAGGCTAAATTGAGGTCTGTACCACATTGACATGCATTATTTTCTCTTGCGTGCTCTTCTTCTTCTTCTTCTTTAAGGTTTTATGGCAGACTACAAGCTATTTATGTATTGCCACCACCTATTGTATTGGCTGTTTATTAGCCTACTATTCTGTATTATAAATTCAGTATCTCAGTGGTATCTCAGCCTTCGAAGGAGAAAAAAAACGGTGATTGGTTCATTTCTCACTTATCATCAGCATACATGGACACACATGCTCTGTTTAATGCCAGTGGCAAGTCATTTGTAAAAATACAAAAAGAGTAGAGGGCCGAGAGAGCTGGCTTGCGTAACACCACACTTTACATGTTTGACATTAGAGAAGCTTCCATTAAAGAAAACCCTTTGAGTGCTGTTCGATAGATAGCTCTGAATCCATGATATGGCAGAGGTTGAAAAGCCATAACAGATACATTTTCTCAACAACAGTTTATGGTCAATAATATCAAAAGGCTGCACTGAAATCAGTACAGCTCCCACAATCTTCTTATTATCAATTTATTTCAACCAATCATCAGTAATTTGTCAGTGCAGTACATATTGAATGCCCTTCTCTATAAGCAAGCTGAAAGTCTATTGATAATTTGACGGGCAGCCCCCAGGTGGTAAGGGTAGGTAACAACACATCTGCCACACTGATCCTCAACATGGGGGCCACTCAGGATTGCATGACCAGGCACACATCCAACACCATCATTAAGTTTGCCGATGAAACAAAAGTGGTAGGCCTGATCACCGACAACGATGAGAGACAGCCTATAGGAAGGAGGTCAGAGACCTGGCCGTGTTGTGCCAGGAAAACAACCTCTCCCTTAACATGATCAAGACAAAGGAGATAATTGTGGACTGAACACGCCCCCATTCTCATCGACAGGGTACAGCGGAGGAGCAGGTTGAGAGCTTCAAGTTCCTTGGTGTCCACATCACCAACAAACTAACATGGTCCAAGCACACCGAAACAGGAGGGCATGACAAAACCTATTCCCCTTCAGGAGACTGAAAAGATTTGGCATGAGTCCTCAGATCCTCAAAAGATTCTACAGCTGCACCATCGAGAGCACTGGTTGCATCACTGCCTGGTATGGCAACTGCTCAGCCTCCGACTGCAAGGCACAACAAAGAGTAGTGCGTACGGCCCAGTACATCCTGCCATCCAGGACCTCTATACCAGGCGGTGTCAGAGGAAGGCCCTAAAAATTGTTAAAGATTCCAGCCACCTTAGTCATAGACTGTTCTCTTAGCTATCACATGGCAAGCAGTACCGGAAAGGCAAGTCTGGGTCCAAGAGGCTTCTAAACAGCTTCTACCCCCAAGCCATAAGACTCCTGAACATCTAATCAAACGGCTTCCCAGACTATTTGCATTACCCCCCTCCCCCTCTTTACGCTGCTGCTACTCTCTGTTTATTATCTATGCATAGTCACTTTAATAACTCTAACTACATGTACAAATTGCCTCCATTACCTCAACTAACTTGTGCCCCTCACATTGACTCTGTACCGGTACCCCTTGTATATAGCTTCACTATCGTTATTTTACTAATGCTCTTCAATGCTCTTGTTACTTTTATTTCCTTTTTTTCCTTATTTTTTTTCTTAAAACAGCATTGTTGGTTAATGGCTTGTAAGTCAGCATTTCACTTTAAAGTCTACACCTGTTGTATTCGGCGCATGTGACAAATAAAACTTGATTTATTTGTATTTGGTCAAACACTTTTTTCAACAGCTTCCCTCCAGGCCTGAGGACAAACACTTTCCTCTTGGCTCAGATTAAAGATATGACAGATAGGAGTGGCTATAGACAGTGGCAACCTGTCATTCAGGGCAATGTTTGTTTTTTTAGCCTTTTTTGCATGTTATTTTGCATGTTAATACATGTCACATATCAGTTTGCAAACAATCATTGAGTTAATAAAGCCGCATACAAACATGGTCTCTTTTTTACTTTCTTGAGTAAGGCAGCTCCAAAATGCAGGTGTTTCAGCCTAGCTCAGTGCTTTTTGTGGTGGTGGGCAGCCAGTGGAAATAGGAGCTCGTAATGTTCTCTAGTTGCGCCATGATTGGCTCAGTGTTCTGTCCCTTATAGAGACACTACGTCACCGCAAAATCTACAGGGAGAGCTCTACAATTCAAGCCCCTTGGGTGCTGCCGTAGTGTTACATTAGAAGTGCCCATCCAAGAAGGCTCAAGGTCATTTGCCAGAGATAAAATGTCAAATCAAGTTAAATCTACAGTAGCTTTGATTGGACTGATCATGTCAATATCATACTTTCGAAATCTTACCTAGCAGTCATCTTGAATCAAGTCGACAATCTACTGGCAAATCCTTTTCAACCCTTGTCATTTGAATAAAAATTATAAAGAGAAATTATAGATAAAAAGTATCGGTACTCATAGGCCACTGGACATAAACATTACACAACAAATTGGAAATCACAAATTCAACAATGAGTGGTTTGGAAGGAATCAGTGACTAACTGCAAGTATTGCAAAGCAATCACTAGCCTGCTATTCAGTGGAGTGGGTGTGTGGTCCAAGTCTGGGTATAAGGTTCTCATTTCCAAGCTTAAAAGGACAAACATTAAACACCATAGGCCAGAAAAGTTTGAATACTTTGGCCATGCTGTCAATCCAACATGACTTCTGCCGCATTCAAAACAATTGGAAACTCGGAACTGGGAAATCACAGACTTCAGTGATTTCAAAACAACTGGGAACTCCGACTGAGAAAATACATTTTGAATTCAGAATTCTAAGTCGGGAACTCAGCCTCTTTCTAGAGCTCCGACCTGAAGATCACTGACGTCATGATTCAACGTTGTTTTGTTCCCAGAGTTTCCAGTTGGCCTGAAAGCACTACAAATCTAGAAAACCCAGACTTTGATGACAAAGTTTGATGATAAAATTTGCCCTCGAAGGACCACCGCGCCACCTTCCTGTTCAAGTGAGCACAGCACAACAAGTTGAGTCCAAAAATGTCTTGTATGCTGCTGCATAAATTATGAAATATGCCAGGGAGATATGCATACTGTAGATAATAAAGTAATACTAAGGTGTATGTTGTGTAGTAAGCTGTTAGTAGCCCATGTGCCTCACCCTAATAATTTGTTCACTTTTCCCCTCATAATTTAGCCGACTGTTCTGACTTGGTAGTGCACATGTAGCCTATGTTTTTAGAGAAATGTCATCCTTGACTATTGTAAGAGCTTTCATTGTCTGCTTATATGCCCCCTTTATTTAGCCTACAGTTCTGACTTGTACAGGGAGAATACTGTAAGAATGGCCCATGTTCTGAATTCAGTCGCTGTACATTTCAAAAGTCCTGAACAAATAGCTATATTGACTATGTCCGTCCTAGCTCGCTCATTAATGTCTTAATGTCTTAATTGCCTCTTACATTGTCCCCTTATGTCATAGTTTGTACATCTCAATTGTCAGTAAAAAACACATTTGTTTAAGCAAGTCAGCTCTGTTTATTTTAAGGCAGGAAATGAGGCTTAATTAACTGTTTCACTGCCAGACAAGGCTCCGCTGATAGCCAGGTGGTAATGATTCACTCCATCGTGCTGAAAATAATGTTCTGCTGTTGGGACAGCTTTATGTAGGACCTAACAGTTTGTGGGCACCATTTGTCACTGTTATAGTGCCATTAATGTATTGTTTAGCGTTGTGTTGTGTAGTGGCTTTGCTGGCATGCGTCTAAAACGTTGTTTTTTTTTGACCCACCAAGATTTACATGCTAAAATTGCCACTGGCCATAGACAGCTACCAGCTTTCTATCTAAGCTACCAATGCCAGGAGGTTCAAACTTACAATGCTTTTTTTCAGTATTTGTTTTTTGTTATGCATGAATAAGATTCGTTGTTGGCATTTCCTGCCTAAGTTTAACCACTTTGCCAATGAAGTAATCATTAAAATAATTAGCAACATTCGTCTTTTGACGAATAAGACATCTGATTCGATGAAAGATGGAGTTGAATGTCTTTCTGCCCATAATTTCATTTAAAGTACTAGTTCTTTATATCATTGATCTCGGCTCATAATATAGTTTCTTGTTTTTGTTAAGTTTAGTCACTTTTATTTCTCAATTTGCAGTAAGTCAGCCAGTCAAATGGGCAGCCAGACTTATTAGCCAATCCTTTTTTTCCCAAAGTAGTTATTAATTCCACGTTGGATGGTGTATCAATACACCCAGTTACTACAAAGATACTGGCATCCTTCCTAACTCAGTTGCTGGAGAGGAAGGAAACCGCTCAGGGATTTCACCGTGACCGTAAACAGTTAGTGTTCAATGGCTGTGATAGGAGAAAACTGAGGACATATCAACAACACTGTCGTTACTCCACAATACTATCCTAATTGACAGAGGGAAAAGAAGGAACCCTGTACAGAATAACATATTCCAAAACATGCATCCTGTTTGCAACAAGGCACTAAAGTAATACTGCAAAAATTGTGGCAACGGAATAAACTTTTAGTCCTGAATACAAAGTTTTACCTTTTGGGCAATTCGAAAACAACAAATTGCTGTGTACCACTCTCCATATTTTCAAGTATAGTGGTGGCTGCATCATGTTATGGACATACTTGTAATCGTTAACGACTGGGGAGTTGTTTAGGATAAATAATAAACGGAATGGACCTAAGCACAGACAAAATCCTAGAGGAAACACTGGTTCAGTCTGATTTGAACCAGACAATGGGAGATTAACTCACCTTTCAGCAGGAATAACACAAGGCCAAATCTACACTGGAGTTGCTTACCAAGAAGACCGTGAATGTAACTGAGGGGCCAAGTCACAGTTTTGTCTTCAATCTAATTGAAAATCTATGGCAAAACCTGGTTGTCTAACAATGATCAGCAACCCATTTGACAGAGCTTGAAGAATTTGGGGCAAATGTTGAATAAGGGTATGAATACTTTCTGAAGGAAAACATTTAGAGAGCTGCTCACGTGGACTCATGTCTCAATAAACCCTGCACAGAGCTCATTAATTTATGTATGCGCAGAAAGGGACTTTAAAAATCACAGTGTTCTCCAAGAGCCGGTGCTGCAGCAGAGACAGAGCACAGCCAGCACAGCGAGCACCACTCCAGAAACCCGTGCCCACGGCGGGCAAATGGAACGGTGTCTTAGAAATTGCAGACTATTGAATATTAAAGCTTGGACTGAAGAGATGTGTATTTCTTTGAGGATACTAGTGGGAGAGAGCAGCCAATCTGTGCTTTGCACAAAGATCTTCTTGAATTATTTATATTCGGTTGAATAATTATTATCACCTCCAGACTTTGAATGACAGGTATGTTTTTGGCCGCTGTGCTTTCTTAGCTGGCACATAATACAGTATAATGTAGGCTACAAGCTTGGTGAAAGGGTGCATGTCAATAGTCTAAAGTGGCTTTCTCTCCTTGTCTTTATTCTTTCATTCTATAACATAGAATAAGTGGAATGTCCATCAGTTATCCACTCTCACCAGTCCAGTTGCTTCACATCAGTGCAGAGGACGGTAATGAGAAAAATAGAGAAAGCCAATCTAGACTACTGAGATGTACACATGGGGGGAGAATCTGTCAAAAACCATATTGAAGATTCCCAGGGAGAGAGTTGTATTGTCAGTTGTCTCTGTGTGTGCATGCAGTTGGGTACAATCGTGTTATTTTTTTCTTACCCATTAATCAGTGTAATGACCAACCTGCACTGCACCTAAGGTGTGTTTGATTTTAAATGCCATCCCAGTGGTGCCAGCCCTAATGCCAGGGAGATGGCATAATGTAGCTGGGCACAGTGCCTAACTGCACCTAATGAGTGATGTCAATACGCCTATTAGAATTGCCTGATCTTTTGCAGAAGAAGAGAAAACTGTGTTTGTACAGGAGGCAATTATGTGCACCAAAAGAAAGATGCTCGGGGTCCCTGCTCATCTGCGTGAACGTGCATTAGGCATCCTGCAAGGAGGGATGAGGACCGCAGATGTGGCTAGAGCAATAAATTGCAATGTCCGTACTGTGAGACGCCTAAGACAGCGCTACAGGGAGACAGGATGGACAGCTGATCGTCCTTGCAGTGGCAGACCACGTTTAACAACACCTGCACAGGATTGGTACATCTGAACATCACACCTGCGGGACAGATACAGGATGGCAACAACAACTGCCCGAGTTACACCAGGGACGCACAATCCCTCCATCCGTGCTCAGACTGTCCGCAATAGGCTGAGAGAGGCTGGACTGAGGGCTTGTAGGCCTGTTGTAAGGCAGGTCCTCTCCAGACATCACCGGCAACAACGTTGTATGGGTACACAACCACCGTCGCTGGACCAGACAGGACTGGCAAAAAGTGCTCTTCACTGACGAGTCGCGGTTTTGTCTCACCAGGGGTGATGGTCAGATTCACGTTTATCATCGAAGGAATGAGCGTTACACCGAGGCCTATACTCTGGAGCGGGATCGATTTGGAGGTGGAGGGTCCGTCATGGTCTGGGCCGGTGTGTCACAGCATCATCGGACTGAGCTTGTTGTCATTGCAGGCAATCTCTACGCTGTGCATTACAGGGAAGACATCCTCCTCCCTCATGTGGTACCCTTCCTGCAGGCTCATCCTGACAATGACCCTCCATTGCATGACAATTCCACCAGCCATACTGCTCGTTCTGTGAATGATTTCCTGCAATACAGGAATGTCAGTGTTCTGCCATGGCCAGCGAAGAGCCCGGATCTCAATCCCATTGAGCACATCTGGGACTTGTTGGATCGGAGTGTTAGGGCCATTCCCCCCAGAAATATCCGGGAACTTGCAGATGCCTTGATGGAAGACTGGGGTAACATTTCACACCAGGAATTGTCAAATCTGGTGCAGTTCATGAGGATGCACTGCAGTACTTAATGCAGCTGGTGGCCACACCAGATACTGACTGTTACTTTTGATTTTGACCCCCCTTTGTTCAGGGACACATTATTAAATTTCTGTTAGTCACATGTCTGTGGAACTTGTATAGTTTATGTCCCATTTGTTGAATCTTGTTATGTTCATACAAATATTTACATATGTTAAGCTTGCTGAAAATAAACCCAGTTCACAGTGAGAGAAGGTTTCTTTTTTTGCTGAGTTTATATGGATTTTACATGACTGGGCAAGGGCGTAGCCATGGGTGGGCCTGGGAGGAAATAGGCTCACTAAGATGGAAGCCAGGCCCACCCACTGGGGAACCAGGCCCAGCCAATCAGAATTGGTTTCAGCCAATCAGTCTTTAGACAGGGTTTCAGGCTTGTTTCTTGAAAAACGAACAAGTAGTTGTAGTTTATCCAAGGTGTCCCTCGTTAAAAAAGTAGTCTTGTTGCGGGTGTGAATGAGGTGCAAACTCTTCGTTATTTATCTTCCATATTGAACATACTATTCTTCGTCTTAAATATTATAATTTATTTAGATATTAGAGTACCTGAGGATTAATTAGAAAAATCGTTTGAGTTGTTTGGACGAACTTTACCGTAACCTTTTGAATTCGTTTGTAAGCGTGTTGAACGAGTGGATTAGTGAAATCAATGGCGCCAACTAAACTTACTTTTTTGGATGTAAAGAAGGACTTTATAGAACAAAACGACGATTCATTGCGTAGCTGGGACCCTTGAGATTGCAAATAGAGGAAGATCTTCAAAGGTAAGTGATTTATTTTATCACTATTTGTGATTTTTGTGGTGCCTGTGCTGGTTTGAAAAAGTATTTTGATGTGGGGCGCTGTCCTCAGATAATTGCTTGGTATGCTGTCGCGGTGAAGCCTTTTTGAAATCTGACAACGTGGTTGGAATAACAAGAAGTTACACTTTTAAATGATGGAAGAGACTTGTATGTTGATGAATGTTTAATATTACGATTTTGTCATTTGAATTTGGCACGCTCCAACAAACTATAGTTTTCGCAAGTCGGTTAGGACATCTACTTTGTGCATGACACAAGTATTTTTTCCAAAAACTGTTTCAAAACAGGTTATTTCACTTATAATTCACTGTATCACAATTCCAGTGGGTCAGAAGTTTGCATACACTAAGTTGACGGTGCCTTTAAACAGCTTGGAACATTCCTGAAAATTATGTAATGGCTTTAGAATCTTCCGACAGGCTAATTGACATCATTTGAGTGAATTGGAGGTGTATCTGTGGATATATTTCAAGGCCTACCTTCAAACTCAGTGCCTCTTTGCTTGACATCATGGGAAAATCAAAAGAAATCAGCCAAGACCTCAGAAAAATAATTGTAGACCTCCACAAGTCTGGTTCATCCTTGGGAGCAATTTCCAAACACCTGAAAGTACCACTTTCATCTGTATAAACAATAGTACGCAAGTATAAACATCATGGGACCATGCAGCCGTCATACCACTCAGGAAGGAGACGTGTTCTGTCTCCTAGAGATGAATGTACTTTGGTGCGAAAAGTGAAGATCAATCCCAGAAAAACAGCAAAGGACCTTGTTAAGATGATGGAGGAAACAGGTACAACTGCATCTATATCCACAGTAAAATGAGTCCTATATCGACATAACCTGAAAGGCCGCTCAGCAAGGAAGAAGCCACTGCTCCAAAACCGCCATAGAAAATCCAGACTATGGTTTGCAACTGCACATGGGGACAAAGATCGTACTTTTTGGAGAAATGTCCTCTGGATTGATAAAACAAAAATAGAACTGTTTGGTCAAAATGACCATCGTTATGTTTGGAGGAAAAGGGGGAGGCGTGCAAGTCGAAGAACACCATCCAAACCGTGAAGCACGGGGTGGCAGCATCATATTGTGGGGGTGCTTTGCTGCAGGAGGGACTGGTGCACTTCACAAAATTGATGGCATCATGAGGATGGAACATTATGTGGATATATTGAAGCAACAGCTCAAGACATCCCGTCAGGAAGTTAAAGCTTGGTCACAAATTTTATTTTATTTTTATTTTACCTTTATTTAACCAGGCAAGTCAGTTAAGAACAAATTCTTATTTTCAATGACGGCCTAGGAACAGTGGGTTAACTGCCTGTTCAGGGGCAGAACGACAGATTTGTACCTTGTCAGCTCGGGGATTTGAACTTGCAACCTTCCGGTTACTAGTCCAACGCTCTAACCACTAGGCTACCCTGCCGCTACCCTGCCGCCCAAATGCATCTTCCAAATGGACAATGACCCCAAGCATACTTCCAAAGTTGTGGCAAAATACCTTAAGTACAACAAAGTCAAGGTATTGGAGTGGCTATCACAATGCCCTGACCTCAATCCTATAGAAAAGTTGTGGGCAGAACTAAATAAGCATGTGCGAGCAAGGAGGCCTACAAACAAACCTGACTCAGTTACACCAGCTCTGTCAGGAGGAATGGGCCAAAATTCACCCAACTTATTGTGGGACGCTTGTGGAAGGCTACCCGAAACGTTTGACCAAAGTTAAACAATTTAAAGGCAATGCTACCAAGTACTAATTGAGTGCATGTAAACTTCTGACCCACAGGGAATGTGATGAAATAAATAAAAGCTGAAATAAATCATTCTCTCTACTATTTATTCTGACATTTCACATTCTTAAAATAAAGTAGTGATCCTAACTGACCTAAGACAGGACATTTTTACTGGGATTAAATGTCAGGATTTGTGAAAAACTGAGTCTGAATGTATTTGGCTAAGGTGTATGTAAACTTCCAAATTCAACTGTATATATTTACGCATAGATGTCTTTGTCTTCTCTCTGTTGAACTTGATGGTTCTATGGGAAGTGGAAGTCACAATGTCCACCAGAAGTCACAATGTCCTTCTTAGTTCTAGGCTTTTTTTTGTTTTTGAGTGTTCGTTTTTTAGATACTTCAGATGTACCACATGGTGTGAGGGATCTGTTCTTGCTTGTTTAAATGTCCTATACTACTTTACATGCACAGCTGCAGACATGTTTTGGTCTGGTTTACAAAGTTTCTAACTATTTCAACCACGGCCTCACGTTCATTGGTCTCAATGGTTGATTATTCAGGGTACAGCTAGGACAACTTTACATGCTGACAATAACCCGACATGTTTTGATCTCATGTAAATTTTGTTAGCGAGTCAATTAAAGCATTCTGGTCAGAAAGGTGGTTCCATCATGTTGACACGAACTCTGAGCTCACTTGAGTGGTGACAAGTTTCCATGAAACACAATTCTCATTTAGAAGGCCAAAATCAAATGTATTTATTTTCAAAAAATAGTTCGATATTTAATCATATAATTTTTACAACATCTAGATGTAAATCTGATATATACAGTGTGAAATCTTTAAAAGTTACAAAGTTACCGTTATAACATCTTTCTGATAATTTTAATAACATCACAAAATATACATTAGTTTCCCATATTCCATCTCTCATCATTCCCAACATTCGGATGTTGAAATGTATTGTGTTACGGGGCGTGAATGAGGACCCAAAAGCGAATTAACTTAAACAGAGCTTCTTTAATTACCAAACATAGGTAGGCTCAGACGGACCGGCAGATTCCGACAGGACAAGACAAGGTTACAGCAAACATGACGACAGTCTGGTTCAGGCATGAAACACAACAAACAAGAATCCGACAAGGACAGGAACAAAAACAGAGAGAGATATAGGGGACTAATCAGAGGGAAAAAGGGAACAGGTGGGAAAAGGGGTGACGAGGTGGTTAGGAGGAGACAAGGCACAGCTGGGGGAAAGAGGGGGAGAAAAGGTAACCTAACAACGACCAGCAGAGGGAGACAGGGTGAAGGGAAAGGACAGAGACAAGACACAACATGACAGTACATGACAGTACCCCCCCACTCACCGAGCGCCTCCTGGCGCACTCGAGGAGGAAACCTGGCGGCAACGGAGGAAATCCTCGATCAGCGCACGGTCCAGCACGTCCCGAGAGGGAACCCAACTCCTCTCCTCAGGACCGTACCCCTCCCAATCTACGAGGTACTGGTGACCACGGCCCCGAGGACGCATGTCCAAAATTCTACGGACCCTGTAGATGGGTGCGCCCTCGACAAGGATGGGGGGGGGGGGGGGAAGACGAGCGGGGGCGCGAAGGACGGGCTTGATGCAGGAGACATGGAAGACCGGGTGGACGCGACGAAGGTATCGCGGAAGAAGAAGTCGAACTGCGACAGGATTAATGACCCGAGAAATACGGAACGGACCAATGAACCGCGGGGTCAACTTGCGAGAAGCCGTCTTAAGGGGAAGGTTCTGAGTGGAGAGCCAAACTCTCTGACCGCGACAATATCTAGGACTCTTAGTTCTACGCTTATTAGCAGCCCTCACAGTCTGCGTCCTATAACGACAAAGTGCAGACCTGACCCTCTTCCAGGTGCGCTCGCAACGTTGGACAAAAGCCTGAGCGGAGGGGACGCTGGACTCGGCGAACTGAGATGAGAACAGCGGAGGCTGGTACCCGAGGCTACTCTGAAAAGGAGATAGCCCGGTCGCAGACGAAGGAAGCCTGTTGTATTCTGCCCAGGGGAGCTGTTCTGACCAAGACGCAGGGTTACGAAAAGAAAGACTGCGTAAGATGCGACCAATAGTCTGATTGGCCCGTTCTGCTTGACCGTTAGACTGGGGGTGAAAGCCGGAAGAGAGACTGACGGAAGCCCCAATCAAACGGCAAAACTCCCTCCAAAATTGAGACGTGAATTGCAGACCTCTGTCCGAAACGACGTCTGACGGAAGGCCATGAATTCTGAAAACATTCTCGATGATGATTTGTGCCGTCTCTTTAGCAGAAGGAAGCTTAGCAAGGGGAATGAAATGAGCCGCCTTAGAGAACCTATCGACAACCGTAAGAATAACAGTCTTCCCCGCTGACGAAGGCAGTCCGGTGACAAAATCTAAGACGATGTGAGACCACGGTCGAGAGGGAATAGGAAGCGGCCTGAGACGGCCGGCAGGAGGAGAGTTACCGGACTTAGTCTGCGCGCAGACCGAACAAGCAGCCACGAAACGACGCGTGTCATGCTCCCGGGTGGGCCACCAAAAACGCTGGCGAATGGAAGCAAGCGTACCCCGAACGCCAGGGTGGCCGGCTAACTTGGCAGAGTGAGCCCACTGAAGAACGGCCAGACGAGTAGGAACGGGAACGAAAAGAAGGTTCCTAGGACAAGCGCGCGGCGACGGAGTGTGAGTGAGCGCTTGTTTTACCTGCCTCTCAATTCCCCAGACAGTCAACCCGACAACACGCCCCTCAGGGAGAATCCCCTCGGGGTCAGTGGAGGCTACTGAAGAACTGAAGAGACGAGACAAAGCATCAGGCTTTGTGTTCTTAGAGCCCGGACGATAAGAAATCACGAACTCGAAACGAGCGAAAAACAGCGCCCAACGCGCCTGACGCGCATTAAGTCGACGGATGTACTCAAGGTTCCTATGGTCAGTCCAAACGACAAAAGGAACGGTCGCCCCCTCCAACCACTGTCGCCATTCGCCTAGGGCTAACCGGATGGCGAGCAGTTCGCGGTTACCCACATCATAGTTACGTTCCGACGGCGACAGGCGATGAGAAAAATACGCGCATGTGTGGACCTTGTCGTCAGAGAGGGAGCGCTGAGAAAGAATGGCTCCCACGCCCACCTCTGACGCGTCAACCTCGACAACAAACTGTCTAGAGACGTCAGGTGTAACAAGGATAGGAGCGGATGTAAAACGATTCTTGAGGAGATCAAAAGCTCCCTGGGCGGAAACGGACCACTTAAAGCACGTCTTGACAGAAGTAAGGGCTGTGAGAGGAGCTGCCACCTGACCGAAATTACGGATGAAACGACGATAGAAGTTCGCGAAGCCGAGAAAGCGCTGCAGCTCGACGCGTGACTTAGGGACGGGCCAATCAATGACAGCTTGGACCTTAGCGGGATCCATCTTAATGCCTTCAGCGGAAATAACAGAACCGAGAAATGTGACGGAGGAGGCATGAAAAGTGCACTTCTCAGCCTTCACAAAAAGACAATTCTCTAAAAGGCGCTGGAGGACACGTCGAACGTGCTGAACATGAATCTGGAGTGACGGTGAAAAAATCAGGATATCGTCAAGGTAAACGAAAACAAAGATGTTCAGCATGTCTCTCAGGACATCATTGACTAATGCCTGAAAGACAGCTGGAGCGTTAGCGAGGCCGAAAGGAAGAACCCGGTATTCAAAGTGCCCTAACGGAGTGTTAAACGCCGTCTTCCACTCGTCCCCCTCCCTGATGCGCACGAGATGGTAAGCGTTACGAAGGTCCAACTTAGTAAAAAACCTGGCTCCCTGCAGGATCTCGAAGGCTGAAGACATAAGAGGAAGCGGATAACGATTCTTCACTGTTATGTCATTCAGCCCTCGATAATCTATGCAGGGGCGCAGAGACCCGTCCTTCTTCTTGACAAAAAAAAACCCCGCTCCGGCGGGAGAGGAGGAGGGGACTATGGTACCGGCGTCAAGAGCTACAGACAAATAATCTTCGAGAGCCTTACGTTCGGGAGCCGACAGAGAGTATAGTCTACCCCGGGGGGGGGGGGGTGGTTCCCGGAAGGAGATCAATACTACAATCATACGACCGGTGTGGAGGAAGAGAGGTGGCCCTGGACCGACTGAACACCGTGCGCAGATCGTGATATTCCTCCGGCACCCCTGTCAAATCACCAGGCTCCTCCTGTGAAGAAGAGACAGAGGAAACAGGAGGGATAGCAGACATTAAACATTTCACATGACAAGAGACGTTCCAGGAGAGGATAGAATTACTAGACCAATTAATGGAAGGATTATGACAAACTAGCCAGGGATGGCCCAAAACAATAGGTGTAAAAGGTGAACGAAAAATTAAAAAAGAAATGGTTTCACTATGATTACCAGAAACAGTGAGGGTTAAAGGTAGCGTCTCACGCTGAATCCTGGGGAGAGGACTACCATCCAGGGCGAACAAGGCCGTGGGCTCCTTTAACTGTCTGAGAGGAATGTCATGTTCCCGAGCCCAGGTCTCGTCCATAAAACAGCCCTCCGCCCCAGAGTCTATTAAGGCACTGCAGGAAGCTGACGAACCGGTCCAGCGTAGATGGACCGACAAGGTAGTGCAGGATCTTGAAGGAGAGACAGGAGTAGTAGCGCTCACCAGTAGCCCTCCGCTTACTGACGAGCTCTGGCCTTTTACTGGACATGAAGTGACAAAATGACCAGCGGAACCGCAATAGAGACAGAGGCGGTTGGTGATTCTCCGTTCCCTCTCCTTAGTCGAGATGCGGATACCTCCCAGCTGCATGGGCTCAGCACCCGAGCCGGCAGAGGAAGATGGTAGTGATGCGGAGAGGGGGGCGACGGAGAGCGCGAGCTCCTTTCCACGAGCTCGGTGACGAAGATCAACCCGTCGCTCAATGCGAATAGCGAGTTCAATCAAGGAATCCACGCTGGAAGGAACCTCCCGGGAGAGAATCTCATCCTTTACCTCTGCGCGGAGACCCTCCAGAAGACGAGCGAGCAAGGCCGGCTCGTTCCAGCCACTGGAGACAGCAAGAGTGCGAAACTCAATAGAGTAGTCTGTTATGGATCGATTGCCTTGACATAGGGAAGACAGGGCCCTGGAAGCCTCCTCCCCAAAAACAGATCGATCAAAAACCCGTATCATCTCCTCCTTAAAGTCCTGATACTGGTTAGTACACTCAGCCCTTGCCTCCCAGATTTCCGTGCCCCACTCACGAGCCCGTCCAATAAGGAGAGATATGACGTAGGCGACACGAGCAGTGCTCCTGGAGTAAGTGTTGGGCTGGAGAGAAAACACAATATCACACTGGGTGAGGAACGAGCGGCATTCAGTGGGCTCCCCAGAGTAACACGGCGGGTTATTGATTCTGGGCTCCGGAGATTCGAAAGCCCTGGAAGTGGCCGGTGGATCGAGGCGGAGATGGTGAACCTGTTCTGTGAGGTTGGAGACTTGGGTGGCCAGGGTCTCAACGGCATGTCGAGCAGCAGACACTTCCTGCTCGTGTCTGCCTAGCATCGCTCCCTGGATCCCGACGGCTGAGTGGAGAGGATCCGAAGTCGCTGGGTCCATTCTTGGTCGGATTCTTCTGTTACGGGGCGTGAATGAGGACCCAAAAGCGAATTAACTTAAACAGAGCTTCTTTAATTACCAAACATAGGTAGGCTCAGACGGACCGGCAGATTCCGACAGGACAAGACAAGGTTACAGCAAACATGACGACAGTCTGGTTCAGGCATGAAACACAACAAACAAGAGTCCGACAAGGACAGGAACAAAAACAGAGAGAGATATAGGGGACTAATCAGAGGGAAAAAGGGAACAGGTGGGAAAAGGGGTGACGAGGTGGTTAGGAGGAGACAAGGCACAGCTGGGGGAAAGAGGGGGAGAAAAGGTAACCTAACAACGACCAGCAGAGGGAGACAGGGTGAAGGGAGGGAAAGGACAGAGACAAGACACAACATGACAGTACATGACATATTGTCCCAGTTTCCAATGTTTTTTGAAGTTTTGGGCAGCAGGAGTCTCTCGGTAACAGGAATTTTTACCTTTGTTAAATCATAAAACCGGCCCAACTCCCCACTCTGGTGGGAGAGAGGGGGGTCTGGCTGTCAGCCATGTGCCGAGCTGATCTGGCACCTTTGATCCTCACCAAGGAGAGAGAGTCATGACAAGGTGCACCTGTGTAATATTCGTGCTGTTTAATTAGCTTCTTGATATGTTATACCTGTCAGGTGGATGGATTATCTTGGCAAAGGAAAAATTCTCACCAACAGGGATGTAAAAAAAATTGTGGTGAACATTTTTGAGAAAGAATCTTTTTGTACGTATTAAACATTTCTGGGATATTTTATTTCAGCTCATGAAACATGGCACCAACACTTTACATGTTGCGTTTATATTTTTGTTCAGTATATAATATATAGTATATTACACAGGCTCCGACGCCAGCCGCATGTGGCAGGGGCTACAGACCATTAAGGATTACAAAGGAAGACCCAGTTGTGATCTGCCCAGTGATGCCTCGCTACCAGACGAACTCAATGCATTTTATCCATGCTTCGACAAAAACAACACCGAGGGCCCCCGCCGACCCAGGGGATTGGGTGATCTCACTCTCCGAGGCCCATGTGAGTAAGGTTTTTAAATCAGGTGTTCCAGGGCGAGTTCTCAAAGCATGAGCAAAACAGCTGACAGGCATGTTTACAGTTATTTTCAACTTCTCCTTGTGCCAGTATGTAATCCCCACACGTCTCAAGCTGACCACCATCATTCCTGTTCCCAAGAACTCTAATGCTACCTGTCACATCTGTAATCATGAAATGTTACCCGGCAGGCCCAGATAGCAAATTAAGAGCATTTATTGGCCTACCGCTGGCCAGATCACCGTTAGCTCAGATCACCATGTCTGCACAGTTTCCTCTAGCCATAGACTCTAAAAAGAAGCCTCGAACACACAGCAAAGTTGAAACTGTGAGATTTCAAAACTTTTAAAACCATGACCAGAGATAGACTCAATGAATACAGCAAAGAGTTCATGTTTAAGTTGTTATTCAGCACTGTTCAACACTTTATAAACCATGAAATGCGCTTTCTCCCTATTTCCACTCCATCTTCACCACTATAATAAGATATTATGTTACCTTCTAAAAGGATGGCAGCACACTGGTATAATGAAATTTTGCCAATCAAATAACAAATAATGCTCCTTTATATTTTTCTCTAGGTTGCTTCAGAAAGAAGAGCAACAAGCTCTGAGTTTGGTCTCAGTAACACCTTAGCAGTCCCTTGCTTGACAATGTTTTGCTCTACTTTCCTGACCTTTTTGTCAGTACTGGGAAATGTTTTGACCACAAGCCCATCTGGCCAGTCATTTCATTGCACCTGACTGTCTTTCAATAAGACAACATCTCCCACTTTTACATTAGGCTTTTCTGCTGTCCATTTTCTGCATCTCTGGAGTGTTGTCAGGTACTCCTGTCTGCACCTTTTCCTGAAGTTGACAGCGAGACACTGGACTTGCGTCCACTGTTTTCCATTATGGTCATTCATGTGGAAGTATCCAGAAGGGGCTGAGGTAGCTCTTGAGTGGAGCCCGTCTGAAACAGCATAGCATCTAGGATACATCTGGTTACCCCAATGAGTCTCTCCCAAGAACCACCCATATGAGATGAGTGTGGGGGATTAAAAATCCATGTACATCCCTTGTCTGAGAGGTATTTAGTCAGTTCTGAGTCATTTGTGTCGATTCCGAGTTCCCTGCTGGCACCTATAAAGTTTGTACCTTGATCAGAGCGTAGCACTTTTGCTGAACCACGGAAGGGCAAAAAAAAAACACCTCAGCGTGTTGATGAAGCTGGATGTCGACATGGATTCGATGAGCTCAATATGGACTGCTCTAGTAGACATACATGTAAAGAGTACCGCCCAGTGCTTGGAGTCTGCACTACCTAACCTCTAGTGCAACAAATTATGACATTCCATGGTCCAAACGCATCAAGTCCAACGCTGGTGAATGGTGGCTCAGATGTGAATCTGTCGGCAGGCAAGTCAGCCATATTTTGGTCAACTAACCTCCCTCTAACCTTGCGGCAGGTGACACACTTGTGGATGATACCAGAGACCAGACGTTTGCTCCCAATATTCCAGAAGCATGGTGCTCAAATAGCTCCATCTGAAAAATGATGACCCTGGTGAGCCACTTGCTCATGATAATGTCATACCAGCAGAGTGCGGACATGGTGACAGGTCGGCAGAGGATACGCGGCCTCCCACCCTCAGCAACCCATCCTCATCAATTACTGGGTTCAGCTTGAGTGTACTTTGTTTAGGGAACTCTTTTCCTTCTCAAGGCATTTTGATTCCTCTTTGAAGGCTTCATGTTGCACACGGTGAATGATTGTTGTTTTGGCTTATGAAAACTCACTTGTAATGCATTGGTTTATTACTGTGATGCCAGCCTCTGCAGTTGGTGTCGTCCGCACCTTCATGGAAGGATCTGGCAACATGAATGAGTCTCACTGTGCCTCGATTGAGAGCTTTCCAGCTTGAGAACCTCTCAAAGGGATGGGAGCCGAGTTGAGCTCTAAAAACCTTAGTGGAAAAGGCAGTGATGTCTGGTTGAATCTCTGCGTCTACGTCAGGCCCTACAAAGTCAAAATTGATGGTCTCAGGCTCACCTGAGTTTGCTTGGGCCAGGAAAGGTGGACCTGAGAACCAACCGGTGTGCTTTAAGAGTGCTTTTAGTATGGGCCTGGTTGCATGGTCTGCTGGATTGCTGGCAGTGTTTACATAACACCACTGGTCTGGATGGGTAGACTTCCTGATTAAAAAAAAATAATGTTTCAGCTTTATTTAACCAGGTAGGCAAGTTGAGAACAAGTTCTCATTTAAAATTGCGACCTGGCCAAGATAAAGCAAAGCAGTTCGACACATACAACAACACAGAGTTACACATGGAGTAAAACAAACATACAGTACACGATGTGAGCAAATTAGGTAAGATAAGGGAGGTAAAGGCAAAAAAAAGGCCATGGTGGCAAAGGAAATACAATATAGCAAGTAAAACACTGGAATGGTAGATTTGCAGTGGAAGAATGTGCAAAGTAGAAATAAAAATAATGGGGTGCAAAGGAAATAAATGAATAAATACAATAGGGAAAGAGGTAGTTGTTTGGGCTAAATTATAGATGGGCTATGTACAGGTGCAGTAATCTGTGAGCTGCTCTGACAGCTGGTGCTTAAAGCTATTGAGGGAGATAAGTGTTTCCAGTTTCAGAGATTTTTGTAGTTCGTTCCAGTCATTGGCAGCAGAGAACTGGAAGGAGAGGCGGCCAATGGAAGAATTGGTTTTGGGGGTGACCAGAGAGATATACCTGCTGGAGCGCGTGCTACAGGTGGGTGATGCTATGGTGACCAGCGAGCTGAGATAAGGGGGGACTTTACCTAGCAGGGTCTTGTAGATGACATGGAGCCAGTGGGTTTGGCGACAAGTATGAAGCGAGGGCCAGCCAACGAGAGCGTACAGGTCGCAATGGTGGGTAGTATATGGGGCTTTGGTGACAAAACGGATGGCACTGTGATAGACTGCATCCAATTTGTTGAGTAGGGTATTGGAGGCTATTTTGTAAATTACATCGCCGTAGTCGAGGATTGGTAGGATGGTCAGTTTTACAAGGGTATGTTTGGCAGCATGAGTGAAGGATGCTTTGTTGCGAAATAGGAAGCCAATTCCAGATTTGACTTTGGATTAGAGATTTTTGATGTAGGTATGGAAGGAGAGTTCACAGTCTAACCAGACACCTAGGTATTTGTAGTTGTCCACGTATTCTAAGTCAGAGCCGTCCAGAGTAGTGATATTGGACAGGCGGGAAGGTCGGGTGAAGAGCATGCATTTAGTTTTACTTGTATTTAAGAGCAATTGGAGGCCACGGACGAGAGTCGTAATGGCATTGAAGCTTGCCTGGAGGGTTGTTAACACAGTGTCCAAAGAAGGGCCAGAAGTATACAGAATGTTGTCGTCTGCGTAGAGGTGGATTGGAGACTCACCAGCAGCAAGAGCGACATCATTGATGTATACAGAGAAGAGTCGGTCCAAGAATTGAACCCTGTGGCACCCCCATAGAGACTGCAGAGGTCCGGACAACAGACCCTCCGATTTGACACACTGAACTCTATCAGAGAAGTAGTTGGTGAACCAGGCGAGGCAATCATTTGAGAAACCAAGGCTGTCGAGTCTGCCGATGAGGATGTGGTGATTGACAGAGTGGAAAGCCTTGGCCAGATCAATGAATACGGCTGCACAGTAATGTGCCTTATCGATGGCGGTTAAGATATCGTTTAGGACCTTGAGCGTGGCTGAGGTGCACCCATGACCAGCTCTGAAACCAGATTGCAGAGCAGAGAGGGTATGGTGAGATTCGAAATGGTTGTTAATCTGTTTGTTGACCTGGCTTTCGAAGATCTTAGAAAGGCATGGTAGGATAGATATAGGTCTGTAGCAGTTTGGGTCAAGAGTGTACTCCCCCCTTTGAAGAGGGGGATGACCACAGCTGCTTTCCAATCTTTGGGAATCTCAGACGACACGAAAGAGAGGTTGAACAGTCTAGTAATAGGGGTGGCAACAATTTCGGCAGATAATTTTAGAAAAGGTCCAGATTGTCTAGCCTGGCTGATTTGTAGGGGTCCAGATTTTGCAGCTCTTTCAGAACATCAGCTGACTGGATTTGGGAGAAGGAGAAATGGGGGAAGGCTTGGGCGAGTTGCTGTGGGGGGTGCAGTGCTGTTGTGTTGACCGGGGTAAGGGTAGCCAGGTGGAAAGCATGGCCAGCCGAAGAAAAATGCTTATTGAAATTCTCAATTATAGTGGATTTATCAGTGGTGACAGAGTTTCCTATCTTCAGTGCAGTGGGCAGCTGGGAGGAGGTGTTCTTATTCTCCATGGACTTGTTCCAGAACTTTTTTAAGTTAGTGTTGCAGGAAGCAAATTTCTGCTTGAAAAAGCTAGCCTTGGCTTTTCTAACTGCCTGTGTATATTGGGGGCTGTTCGATGCTAATGCAGAACGCCATAGGATGTTTTTGTTGGTTAAGGGCAGTCAGGTCTGGGGTGAACCAAGGGCTATATCTGTTCCTGGTTCTAAATTTCTTGAATGGGGCATGCTTATTTAAGATGGTTAGGAAGGCATTTAAAAAAAATAACCAGGAATCCTCTACTGACGGGATGAGATCAATATCCTTCCAGGATACCCCAGCCAGGTCGATTAGAAAGGCCTGCTCGCTGAAGTGTTTCAGGGAGCATTTGACAGTGATGAGTGGAGGTCGTTTGACTGCTGACCCATTACGGATGCAGGCAATGAGGCAGTGATTGCTGAGATCTTGGTTGAAGACAGCAGAGGTGTATTTAGAGGGCAAGTTGGTTAGGGTGATATCTATGAGGGTGCCCGTGTTTACGCCTATGGGGAGGTACCTGGTAGGTTCATTGATAATTTGTGTGAGATTGAGGGCATCAAGCTTAGATTGTAGGATGGCTGGGGTGTTTATTAAGCATGTTCCAGTTTAGGTCGCCTAGCAGCACGAGCTCTGAAGATAGATGGGGGGGCAATCAGTTCACATATGGTGTCCAGAGCACAGCTGGGGGCAGAGGGTGGTCTATAGCAGGCGGCAACGGTGAGAGACTTGTTTTAGAGAGGTGGATTTTTAAAAGTAGAAGTTCAAATTGTTTGGGTACAGACCTGGATAGTAGGACAGAACTCTGCAGGCTATCATTGCAGTAGATTGCAACACCGCCCCCTTTGGCAGTTCTATCTTGTCTGAAAATGTTGTAGTTAGGGATGAACATTTCAGAATTTTTGGTGGTCTTCCTAAGTCAGGATTCAGACAGCTCTACAGTGAAATAAGCCAATTAACACTAACCAGAACAGCAATGGACAAGGCATATTAACATTAAGGAGAGGCATGCTTAGTCGAGTGATCAAAAGGGTCAGTGAGTAGTGAGGTTGGTTGGGGTCAAGGCAATTCAGACAGCTAGCCGGGCCATCGGTAGCAAGCTAGCATAGGATGGAGGTCTGTTTTTAGCCACCTCGTGCATTTCCGTCGGTAGTATTAGTGGGGTTCCGTGTGGTAGAGGGGATCAATCCAATTCGCAAAAAAAAATAGATATAGTTAGAGGCCCAAGAAAAAAGAGAAAAATTGTCAGACTGCGAGTTACCCTATTGGCAACATACACATAGAATCTTTCGGTGACATTGTGGATGTAAGAGTTCTATCTTACTGACTGTGTAGAACTCGGCAGCATTTACATCAAGGTCCATTTCGTATCCGATCAGTTCATACAGCCGCACACAGTACTAGGAGTGGGATAGTGTGGGACGGTCGAGGAGCCAATTTAGATTTCTCCATGACAAATCCAACATGGCATTGCCCTTCCGAGTCAATAACTCTCAGGTAGGCTACCGCTCCTATGGCTACTGTAGAGGAATCCGAGAAGACCACTCAAAGAAGAGAGCTGCACAAAGCGACTGGGATGTCGGTCAGCTGAATATACCGATGTTCCAACTCCTTCATAGATTCCTTCCACATTTTCCATTCCTCTTGTTTTTCTGTGGGAAGGGGGGCATCCCACTCACTCTGATCAGAAGAGAGTTCTCTGATAAGGCTTTACCTTGCATTGTTATTGGAGCCACGAACCCAAGGGGGTCATAAAGACTTTGCACTGTAGACAGGATGCCTCTCCGCGTAAAAGGCTTCTCATTGTGGGACACCTGGAATGTGAAGCTGTCTGTTTCCAGGTTCCAAGAAAGTCCCAGGCTCCATTGAAAAGGGGAGAGTTTCCACTCCGAGGTCCGGTCTTTTAAATCTAAGTGCACTGTAGAGAAAGTGTTGCTGAGCTATGCTGCTGTAGTTCTCTTTCACCTGGATGATGTCGGGGCAAGGGCTCAGATAGGATGTGCGACCATTGTGAAGTATGTTTGTCCTGAACACGGTAAGACTGGCTGGTAGGTGAGCCATTCCCAGACAGACCTCATCCACGATGACCCACCCGAGGTCGAGTCGCTGTGCATAAGGAGTGTCGTGGGGCGCATTGATTCGCTCTCGTACCTTGTGTACCCTTAAGATGTCTTGTCCTAAAAGCAGGAGGATGGGAGACTCTGGGTCCACAGCTGGAATTTTGTCTGCCACTGGTTGCAGATGGGGATTATGTTGCGCAATGAAGGGGGAGGGAATTGTTCACCCTATTGTCTGGCATAATGTCACACTCTATCAAAGTAGGGAGAGTGAGCTGCATGTGTCCGTCTATAGACTGACACCTTACAGTCTTTAGCTCTGTGCTGAGTTGACCCACCACATCGGAAACAAATTACATTCTCTTTGAGATATGATTTGCGCTCATCAAGAGTTTAAAAAAATCTAAACCCACAACACTTTTTAAGAGGATGAGGCTTGTTATGTATTGGGCAGTGATGGTCAGAGCTTTCAACCTTACTGGGTTTAGTTTGGTGGTCTGAGGGCTCAGATGACACGTCTGTTTTGTGTACAGTCACAGGTGTCTTGCTGCTGTACCTGACAGGTTTCTCACTTTTCATAGACACCTGGGTAGTTGAGATGTAGAGGGTGAAACTGTTTCTAGTTCTTGCCTGGTTCCTGATGAATCTCAAGAAAAATGAGAATGGTGAGAATGCTACCTGATAGTCCTTGTATTTGGATCCCTGTGCTATCCATTTCTGGTGTAAACCGAATGGAAGTTTCTCTATAGGGTTTATCTGTCATGCCCTGAGAGAGCCTATTTATGTCTCTATTTTGGTTTGGTCAGGGTGTGATTTGGGTGGGCATTCTATGTTCTGTTTTCTATGTTTTGTTATTTCTATGTTTTGGCCGGGTATGGTTCTCAATCAGGGACAGCTGTCTATCATTGTCTCTGATTGGGAATCATACATACTGTTAAGCTTCACGGTCGTGCCTTTGTTTTGTTGGCGACATTCTGATAAAAATCCAATTTACGCTCACAACGCTGCGCTTTGGTCCACTTATCCCTTCCAGGAAGACGGCCGTGACATTGCCCCCAGAGATGTGTCCAGATAAGCGAGGCCTGGAAGGTACACTTCTACGTTAGCACACTCCAGTTCGAGAAGAATGTCACCCAGTTGTCTTAGCTTGTGATTGTATTTGTCAGACAGTTTTGGAAAATTGTAAATTTTCTTCAACTGTGCATTCTCGATCACTTCGGGTGTACCATAGCACTCTTCGAGTCATTGCCAGACCATGGTAAGCCCTGCTGTTGTGTTGAGAATATGGACAGATCTAATTCTCTTTGCTTGCTCAGACGACTCTGCCTCTAGCCACTTGGTAATTAGATCTAACTTTTCCCTGGCTGATAGGTTTAAGTCTCTGGTTGCATTGAGAAAAGATGATTTCCATGCCCAATCATTTTCAGGGCGATCATCAAACTTCAGGAGTCCGGGAACTCACCATCTCACGGCGCAGGAGGTACGTGGTGAGATCTGATGCCACTTGTGACTCAGGGAAGCTTTGTGTGGGTGACTGGAAGTGAGGTTGTTTTCCATTTCTACCATGCTGCTGTTCATTTCTTTTGAACGGAGAGTCTTTACTCATGCCCCGTTGTTTGCTACTTTCTGGATTGTGGCGTGTAGCTGGGTCAACATTAAGCTTGTGTCTCTACTTCAAATGGCACTTCAGCAAAGTTGGGCCTAGCATGTTGTTGCACATACTCACAAGTAAGTTGGATTGGATTTAAGGGCTGTGTCCCTGTGTCTAGTTTGCGGAGCTCTCTGCGTTCTGATTCTACAGCTTCTTCAAAGGCTGCAGCTTCAGCCAACGCAGCTGCTCTCTCAACTTGGAGAACATATAAACTTAAATCGAGGTCAGCTTTTTGCTTCAACAAACTGGCCTCCAGTTCCGCCTTTTGTTTCATCACAGAAGCTTCCTTTTCAGATTAGGAGACTTGAGCACGCGCTGCGTTCTCCTTGGCACGTGCTTTGATGGCTGCAGAACTCGCCGTTGAGGATCTGCATGACTGTTTTGATGACCTTGATCTTGTAGACTGAGACTTGGTCCCAATGTGCTGAAGAGGCTCCATCTCTTACTCGCTCTTCTTTCTGTCGAACACTTGGCTCTGGTTGCTGCATCGTAGATTGCTGGTCTTCCCTAGGATCAGAGACTTTTTTGGCTGATGAACGTAGAATCATAACCATGTACGATTATTCTTGTGCTTGAGCCTGCCGTGATTATGTTTTTTCACTATTCGGCACTGGAATTGCGTTCCTATGCAAAACTAGACAGATGGCTAACAACTGAGTCTTCAATAAAACTCCCAAGGCAGGACTTTTCTGGAATTAATATATTGAAAACGTTTGTTGTGAAGGAACCATGTATCTGGCATCATGCCAAACCAGATAGATCATTACCATATCAGTAACAACTAGATAACTATTTTCATTATTCTAATAACGTGCAAACACCTCTGTACAATAACAAAGCATATTACTCTAGAAACAGTAACAAAACTATAGTAAAGTATGTTTTACAATTCGCACGAGCAAACTAATACAGCTGACGGTTTGCATGAAAGGCAAGGCAATTTGGTTAGTAAATGTAACCAACTAACACTAAGTAAGCAATCATCACTGCTTGATATGGCAACTGCCCTGCCCTCAATCGCATTGCGCTACAGAGGGTGGTGCAGACTGCCCAGTACATCACTGGGGCCAAACGCCCTGCCGTCCAGGACCTCTATATCAGGCGGTGTGAAAGGACAGCCTGGAAAATGTATAAAGATTTCAGCCACCCAAGCCATAGACTGTTATCTCTGTTTCACCATGGCAAGTGGTACCGGAGCAACAAGACTGACACCAACAGGGTCCTGAACAGCTTCTATCCCGAAACCATAAGACTGCTAAATGGCTAACAAAATGGCTACACGGACTATTTACCATTCTATTTCATAAAGAGCATTGCACTGACTAGGCACACACACACTCACTCTATGCACCCTCTATACTCGCACACAATCACACTTCATTTGCTCACACACACATAACAAACGCACACATTCATACTGACTCCACACACACACACACTCACACGTAATAATCATATATGCTGCTGCTACTCTGTTTATCATATATCCTGATGCCTAGTCAACTTAACCCTGTACATATCTACCCTTACCACTCCAGTATCCCTGCACATTGTAAATATGGTACTGGCACTGACCCTGGAACTGACCCAGTATTTATCTTACTTATTTCTTGTGTTCTTCTTATTTCTATTTATAGTGTGTTTGTTCTACTTTACTTTTTTTTAATAGTACTACTGATGTTGGGAAAGAGCAAGCAAGAAAGACATTTCCCTGTACTTGTGCACGTGACAATAAAACTTGCAGATCTGCAAATCTCTTAATTATTGGGGAGAAAATGTGTTGTTATTTTAAATATTTGTTTTATTATTCAAATGTATCAGGGGGAGCACCCCTACTTCCCTTGGCTATGTCTGTGCTTATCTCACTAAGATTCTGGGCCCTATTCTAAATACTTTACAATGCATCCTTCCTTTCTTCCGCCCTTCCTCACTTCTTTAATGGTACCTATCCAATGTTATGTCATGACTGGATTAGCCTACGCAGTGAACCCTTGATTTTCACCTATCCAACCGTGTTAACTTCAGTGGTTGCACTGTATGGGCTGGAAACAGGACAAAGAAACACCTGTGCTGCCTCACAAAACCCATATAGGTAATTGTAAAGCTGTTATGGTTTCTTAAACATTGTTACAGTATGAACAATGTTATCTTGTCCTAAAGAGGCTTATATAACTTCTTAGTGCTGCAATCCCGTTAATGGGATGATTTGACAACAGCCAGTGAAAGTGCAGGGCGCCAAATTCAAAACAACAGAAATCTCATAATTAACATTCCTCAAACATACATGTATTTTATACCGTTTTAAAGGTAATCTTGTTGTTAATCCCACCACAGTGTCCGATTTCAAATAGGCTTTACAGTGAAAGCACCACAAATTATTGTTAGGTGACCACCAACTCACAGAAAAACCCAGCCGTTTTTCCAGCCAAAGAGAGGAGTCACAATAAGCACAAATAGAGATAAAATGAATCACTTACCTTTGATCTTAATCAGATGACACTCATAGGACTTTGTTACACAATACATGTATGTTTTGTTTGATAAAGTTCATATTTATATAAAAAATCTGAGTTTACCTTGGCGCGTTACGTTCACTAGTTCCAAAAACATCCTGTGATATTGCAGAGAGACACATCATTTTACAGAAATACTCATCAATGTAGATGAAAATACAAGTTATACACATGGAATTATAGATATACCTCTCCTTAATGCAACCGCTGTGTCAGATTTCAAAAACACCTTACAGAAAAAAACAAACCATGCAATAATCTGAGACTGCGCTCAGAAAATAAATAAAATAATTCTCCATGCTGGAGTCAACAGAAATCAGAAATCACATTATAAATATTCCCTTTCTTTTGATGATCTTCATCAGAATGCACTCCCAGGAATCCTAGTTCCACAAAAAATGCTTGATTTGTTCGATAATGTCCAATATTTATGTCCAAGTAGCTACTTTTGTTAGGGCGTTAGGTACACAAATCCAAACGCTCGTGCAGGTCCATCCGAATGTCGGACGAAAACTTCAAAAAGTTATATTACAGGTCGAAGAAACATCATTCAAACTGTTTTAGAAACTTCAGAGTGTTTTCTATCCAATACTACTAATAATATGCATATATTAGCAACTGGGACCGAGGAGCAGACCGTTTACTCTGGGCACCTTTCATCCAAGCTACTCAATACTGCCCCTGCAGCCATAAGATTTATACAAGCTTGTTAGTACTGGGTGGATCACATCACTGACCAAGGTTAAGAAGTTAAGAAGCACTTGCTATGCAGAAGAGTTTGACGTGCCAACAGGTGTCACTGTAGGCTAATTCAGAGGTGAGACGATGGAGTCCATTGGCCACCCTGTGGATCTCTCCAAGAAGCAGTCGTGTCATCAAGTACTTCTCTATTAGATAACAGTGGATTCTGAATAGAAAAGGATGTTGGCCAGAATGACTTGATTAGACCAAACCTTTATAGCTAAGGTGTTAGTATAAATAAACTAGTGTAGCCTACCAAGGCCAAAATTGCAGTAAGCCCTATGGGTATTTAAACTTTCTCAAGCCCTCAAGGTGAGTCTTAAAATGTGTATTATTTATTGTTATTCATGCATCTACCTGAAACATGAGCTTTTTACAATTCAAATCATCCATTCTTGCCACGGGCCGACTGACTACTGATTTGCAAAGTATTGCTTTGTCTCCCCCACCCACTTCCCTGCCAGCTGGGTATAACAAAGCCTGTTCCAACATACTGTAGACATCCTTACTACCATCTATTGCCTGGCCATTAGCACTAACTGCAACAATGCTAATGAACACCCTGGGCACCCGTTTACTTACATACACAAATACATACACACACACACACACACAGCCTTGCTCATGCCCTTGAGCAAGGCAATTAACCCTAATTGCTCCAGGGTCACTTTTTATTAATGGAAGACCCTGGCTGTGGCCACACTCTCAGACTGTGTCTCAGAGAGTTGGGATTTGCAAAAAAAACACATTTCCAAATCACACATGCGTAAAAATACACAGTTATACATGTGTGAAATAGGACAAATATAAGCACCCACCAAATTATAACACAATTTATTGAAATAAATGGTGCAAAGGAGATGGATTGTTTAAACCTACAGTATTGCATAAGGAATTACTTTTCATAAGGAATGAAAGTGTCTCTAATCAACAACAGAGCTTTTTGCACAATATACCTTATTATTTACAACGCTTTGGCAATACTTGCATGATTTCAATGCAGGCATGCTTGAAGCCACCATGTTATATTAGATTCTTATTCTGTTACTGTCCTTCCATGCAAATCACATGCTATCTGTCAAAAATAGCTTTTGTATTGTAATACCTGCCATTTATTTGGACATGACACTATCAGCAAACAAAGATGTCAGAATGTAGGGTAAACAAACATTTAGGTTTGCTTATTCTCAGGTCACCTTCTTAACCTCCTTTGGACAATTGTACGTAATCTTAAATTAATATGAACCAGTTTTGGCTTAGTTCCATATCTATTTTGTTGCCCTTTTGTTGAGTTCATACATTTACCCATCCCACAGTTAGCCCTGCAGCAGAAAGTTGGGACTGACCTACCTGGTCTCACAGCATTTTGTATTATTCTGTGTGTAAATCCGAGACACCGTTTAGTATGATATGTTATGGCTTGTATTAATTTCTGGATGTCCATCACCCATGCGTATGATGTTACAAATTTCCTAAATGTATGATATGTTATGATTTTTAACTAGGTCGCTAACGTTAGCTAGCTGGTTAACGTTAGCTAGGCTAGAGGTTAGGGTTAAGTTTAAGATTTAGGTTAGGGGAAGGGTTAGCAAACATGCAAAGTAGTTACAAAGTAGCTAAAAAGTCGTACAGTTGAAGTTGGAAGTTGACATACACCTTAGCCAAAAACATTTAAACTAAGTTTTTCACAATTCCTGACATTTAATCCTAGTAAAAATTGCCACTTCATTTTAAGAATGTGATTTTATTTGAGCTTTTATTTCTGTCATCACATTCCCAGTGGGTCAGAATTATTCCCAGAACTCAATTAGTATTTGGTAGCATTGCCTTTAAATTGTTTAACTTGGGTCAAACATTTCAGGTAGCTTTCCACAAGCTTCCCACAATAAATTGTGTTCATTTTAGCCAATTTCTCCTGACAGAGCTGATGTAATTGAGTGAGGATTGTAGGCCTCCTTGCTCGCACACGCTTTTTCAGTTCTTCCCACAAATTTTCTATAGGATTGAGGTCAGGGCTTTGTGATTGCCACTCCAATACCTTGACTTTCTTGTCCTTAAGCTATTTTGCCACAACTTTGGAAGTATGTTTGGGCTGATTGTCCATTTGGAAGACTCATTTGCAACCAAGCTTTAAATTCCTGACTGATGTCTTGAGATGTTGCTTCAATATATCCATATAATGTTCCATCCTCATGATGCCATCTATTTTGTGAAGTGCACCAGTCCCTCCTGCAGCAAAGCACACCTACAACATGATGCTGCCACCCCCGTGCTTCACGGTTTGGATGGTGTTCTTAGGCTTGTAAGCCTCCCCATTTTCCCTCCAAATATAACAATGGTCATTATGGTCAAACAGTTCTATTTTTGTTTCATCAGACCAGAGGACATTTCTCCAAAAAGTACGATCTTTGTCCCCATGTGCAGTTGCAAACCGTAGTCTGGCTTTTCTATGGCGGTTTTGGAGCAGTGGTTTCTTCCTTGCTGAGCGGCCTTTCAGGTTATGTCGATATAGGACTTGTTTTAATGTGGATTTAGATTATTTTGTACCTGTTTCCTCCAGCATCTTCACCATGTTGTTCTGGGATTGATTTGCACTTTTCGCAGGTTTTACCTGCCTTATGTAACCATGTGTGACCCAATTCAGGAAACTAGGCGTATGTCGCAAGTCATGGCTTCACAGGCGAGCCATTTACCTAGCTAGCTATATGTCTTAAGCTAAAGTGTACTGTTAACTAGCTAGCTAACATTAGCTGGCTGGCTCCCTAGCTGACGTTATTATTCGTATTCCAGAGCCGTTTGCTTTTCTAGTTAGAGCCTAATGTTAGATTACATTGAACCATTTTGGTTAGCTCCCAGCAAGTTGATCAACTTTAAAAGCAGGATTACTTTCCCATTGTTCCTCAAATGCAGTGTATGATATACCATTTTGTAGCTCTGAGTCTCTACTTTTATCCAATGTAAAAAACACAATTTCAAATTTTGCTACATAAGACCAAATCCAGGTGGTGTCACATATCATATTAATACATGTACTATGTTACGTCTAGTGTATGAGACCAGTCTGAATTAACATACTGTAAGGAAATCATTGATTCCAACAAGTTTGGGCAGTGTAGTCCAGGGGATGTTTCCTTGACAGGGCCTCTATTTTGGAATTGTTTAGGCTTGGTCTCTGATATAGCACCGGGTTCTATAAAGTTATCAGCCTGGTGACAAACTTCACATGATAAAGGTGGAAGTGGATCTTTCTTGTGTATGTGAAGTGAAACGTCTCACTTCACTGCAGTTCTCACAGTACTGACACCTGAACAGTGCTTTCAGCACATGTATTGTTATCTTTCTGATTTTACATGTCAAGCTTAACTTTACCTTGGTTCCCATATCACTGTAACTGACTCTTGCAGTGTGTGTGTGTGTGTGTGTGTGTGTGTGTGTCCACCGGTGAGTCAGCAAAACAAAGAGGCTTCTCTAATGGGGCTCAGAGGGAGGTGGTAAGCTAACTGAATGACAGACATACAGTTAAATTTAGAGAAATTCATAAATTTCAGGACTTTTCAACTCTAAAGTGCTTGAAACCACTGCACTCAAACTTGTTGTTAGGCCATCAAGTGTCTCTGCACATATAAAAAAGTATGATGCAGAGAAGCTAGTCCATGCCTTTATCTCCTCAAGGCTGGAATACTGTAATGCACTCTTCATCGGGATCCCTGGCAGGAGTCTCCAGAAGCTCTAATACATCCTGAACAGAGCTGCCAGGATCCTGGATGAGAGTGAGGAAACACCATCATATCACCCCCATCCTGGCATCTCTGCTCTGGCTCGCCCTCTCATTCTGGTTTGAATTCAAAAACCTCCTGCTGACTTTCCAGTGTATTCATGACAATGCCCTTCCTTGTCTCAAAGAACTGCTCTCCCTCCATAACCCCACCCTCAGGTCAAGCGACAGCCTGCTCCCCCAAGCCCCCAGGACCAACCTCCGCTCCTTCCAGCTCGACTGCCCCCATCCTCTGGAATGCCCTCCCGGACAACCTGAAAGAAGCACAGACTCTGGGCTCCTTTAAAATGGGCCTAATGACCTTTCTCTTTAGGAAGGCTTTCTGTTGATAGCTGTGCTCCTTGGTGTCCTTTTCCCTTGTAGTGTCAGCTGTGTTCTTTGTGTCAGTTGCCCTGTCTACTTGTCAATTCTTTATTTTTTATTTTTTTTTAATGAGATTATTCTGTAAAATGAAAAGCACTTTACAACTGTAATAAATTATTATTATTACCATAATTCAACTCCAACCCACATTCCCACAGAAAGGTCCAGTTCGAACACTTTTACATGTCAACTAACCTTTGTTTGCCTTTCCCCTCTACAGAAGGGCAGCCATGTTCCCTGATGCCCTAGAAGCAGCTGGCCAAGTGGAAGGCTTGCCCCTGACCTCCCCCGCAACCCCAACATTACCTGACCCTGATGAAGAGAAAGGTCAGAGGGAGGTGGTGGCGAGGACCAGTCCCAGGCGGAGATCTGGCCGCTACAGTCACAGCCTGCAGATAATGAATCCCTTCAGGATAACACACAAGTAAGCATCCTCCTTTTTAGGGCCTTTACTCAGCTCCTAATCTGCAATACTGCAATGTTGAGACTTAAGAGACAGTGTGCCCTGCTGAGTTGTGTGTAATGGCACCTTATTCCCTTCATAGTACGCTACTTTTGACCAGAGTCCTATTAGTTCTGGTCAACATTAGTGCACTGTGAAGGGAAAAGGGTGCCATTTAAGAGAATCGCATTTGAATGCAACTTTTTTTCCACTGCTTCCCAAGAATTCAATAAAGTGTCTACAAACTGCTGTTCAAACAACGGCTGTTCATGATTCATTTTTCCACTTTGCCGAGTCAGTGAAGGTTCAGGGCCATTTTCTTATTTTCTTGTTGTCGCTCTTTCTTGCACTCTAACACCCAAATCATGCCTCGATTTTTACTGTCTTTCTCACAGGCACCAGCACCCAGTCGACAATTCTGGCCTCTTCTCCTTCATGATTCTGCACTGGCTCACCCCACTCGCTCTGAGGGCCCACAAGACATCCAGCCTCTCCATAGACAATGTATGGGGCCTGTCCTGCCACAAGAGCTCTTAATACAACTGCCACAGGTGAGACTATTGTCAAACATCAATCCCTAAGCACCCACTGTCCATTGACTCTACATAGGTTCAACAGGGTTATTGTTTTCCTCTTCAACATTCATTCAAGGAACTCAATGTTTTCCCCTTCAGCAAACATTCAATGAATCACATTTCCTGTCCCTTTGCAAGTTAAACCAATGTTCAAATAACATTGGACAAACACAGACGGTAGGCCTAGAAAACAGAAGTGCGGCCGAGGTTTAACAGACAGGTGCATTGTGGGTAATTGCTGAGTGGACCTTTGCAGTTGCCTAATGTGGTATTCCCTTGATTTCCAAGAGTCACCCTCCACAGGGGTTGATTGACTGAATGGTGAACATCCTGTCTCCATAGAGATCTGGCGGTAGGGAAGATTGTATTAATAGCCTGGGATTAGGGTGTTTTTAGAGTTAGCAGGGACTAGCTCTGCTCAGTCCTGCCTACAGAGAGGGCGGTTATGTCATTAACCCTCATCCTCGCATCGGGACAGCCTGTCTCTCCATGTCTCGCTTTGACTGGAGACACACCTCTTATTTTTTAGCTGCCAAAATCACCTCAAGCAATCCTTCCTGCTCATGGCTTGTGTCCTCACCCTTATGGAGGTGAATCTGTTATTATTCATGAGTAGATTGATGGATGGAATGAATTAACAAAAGATGGACATATTAACTGGTGGAGCATTTGTGGCTCATTTTCGACATGACTTCCACATCTTGATCAAAAGCAGAAATTCCTGTCAGCTAGGCGTATGCTATAGGGGAGGGACGCATACGAAGTGTCCCTAGCCTGGGGCCAAACGTGGCCCTGAAAATGGCCACATGCATTGTATGTGTGTGCTGCGTCTGAAAAGAAGAGGTAGAGTGGAGGAGGGTTTAACTTTGTGTTTAAATGGCTAGAACACTTATGCAACACACAGATAGGGGGACCGGAGAGAAGCCAGAGAGCCCCCTGGGAGAGTTGTCAGGTGCCATCAATGAAACACCAGCAGGTTATCCACTAGCTGCATTCCGTCACCACATTTGTTTTCTTAGGCACGTTTTTTGTTAGGCTTGCCGGTATAAAATGTGGCAATTAGGCCTATATCTTGCAGCACTACGTTAACATTTTTGGGGGGTATTGTTAAGTTAGCGTTTTTTTGTAGTTGCTTTATGTGCAATTACACTCCATAGTGCGATCCTACTAGACAACTCTTTTCAAAATTACAGACAGTGAACTGGATTGAATTTGCTTGTAGAATCACTATCTTTTGGGGCTTTTTACAGGATTGAAAACTCCAAAAGGCTTCTCTCGAAATTAAACTGCTTGGTGTATAGACCGTTGATATCAGTTCAAACCAAAAACTCAAAAAGGAGATATATTATTTATACTAAATTTTGAATGTTTCATTTCCTGCAAAACTCGCTCTGCAGAGACTGCTTAATTGTGTTAATTGTAAAATCTCACTCAGGTTGCAGGTAATGTGAATTAAAGTAGTAATTATCAGCCTGCGGGAGCACGTGCTCAGGTTAATGCACTTTATATCTCTGATACGTTTTTAATAAACCCATTAAGACATAAATTAGATGCGGCAGCTGCTCCTTCTCTCTTTTCAAGCCATTAGGAGTGATCCATTTAGTCATTTAAGGCCTTTTCCTTCTTCATGGGGATTTCCATGGTGGTAAAAAAAGAGCATTAGCACATATTTAGCATGTTGGCGTGTATTGCTCACACTGCGATTATCCTATCCATTCTCACCTCCCATTGGGCTCGTTGCCTGTTACTGTAATTAAGCTGAACCACAACGTTTAATAATAATGGATTTATTTTATGTAGTGATTTTCATTAGAAGTCAAATCTTGAAGTCGCTTTGAATTACAAAAAAACAAATTAAGTGATCTACAGTTCTTTGGCAGTGGTTTTCCACATAATGAGTCTAATTTAGTGTAAAATACTGGTATGAAATGTGCGTTTGTGTAAAGAGTATAATTTGTACTCCAAAAATGCTAATTTCAATCACCAACATAATATTAGCTGACTGTATGTCTGCGTAGTGCATACTAATTTGGAAAGATATACTGTAGGTCTACCATTGACTTTCTTCATCATGCCTATCTTGGTTTACAATACGCTTACATGGATTGTTTCAAGAAGCTAATGTAAATGATTATGCAGAGTAGGCGTAAGTTTTCCGTAACCATTGATACAGGGTCGGGTGTTTTTGTCATCCCTCGAATAGGAAAAGGCTAGGACTGGGTGAAGGCTAATTTGATTCTAGATCTGTGATCAAGAGCAACTATTGCTGAGTCAGTGGTCTCAAGTTTCTTAATCTTAATCTCTCTCTCACTCTCTCTCACTCTTACCCTACGGTCAGACTGGAGAGCCTGTGGCATGATGAGCTGAAACAGAAGGGGAAAGAAGAGGCATCCCTATCCCGTGTCTTCTGGAGGTTTTGCCAGACCCGCATGCTGGTCGCCATCTTCTCCCTCCTCATCACCATGGTCACCGGCTTTGTGGGGCCTGAAAATACACTTCAAATCTGCTTTCTTTCTTTTTTGCTGATTTACCTAACATTGGCAGTCCTCATTCGGCCTCATGCTGGCTCAGAAATTGGGGATGCGTTCCAAATAATGCCCTATTCCCAATGTAGTGCACTACTTTTGTCCAGGACCCGTAGGAATTTGGTAAAAAGTAGTGCACTCTGCAGGGAATAGGGTGCCATTTGGGAAGTACTCTGGGAAGTACTATCCCATTTCACACTAGTCTGAAAATGTTTGAGAACATAGCAGAAGATTACAAAGCCTTCGATGGTGAAACCCATATTAATCCTCCAGATTAGCCAGTGTGTACCATGGTTGCACTTTGGCCCAGAAATATACAGTTATTTTCCAACTGCCACACTTTGGGCTTAATTTCCCACCTCCTCCTAATTAAAATACCCCAAATTAGCATCGACCGGCAGTGAAACGCAAAAGTGCTGATAGTGCAGTACAATGCGGGCGCTTATTACAGCCATATTAAATTACATTTCAGATGAAAGGCATTTAAGTTTTGAGTTCCCCAACTGCGATATTATTGAGTGGATGTTTTGTTTCCACCACTTCTAGCTGTTTATTTGAATGTCATGCTAGGGCTATGTGTGGTGTGATACATGCTAGCAGCTTTCCTCATTCCCCTCTAATAGCGTTAATTGGATTTACTAGTTACACAATGACTTGTTTGTCTCACATTCCTGTCTGGGTGCTATGTAGGCCTACTGTATAGATTGGACTATAGTGCGCACTGGTAATCTCACTGTCAATATTTTAGACTGTGCCTATCTTTTCAATTCAGTCATAATACACTGCCTTGCGAAAGTATTCAGCCCCCTTGAACTTTGTGACCTTTTGCCACATTTCAGGCTTCAAACATAAAGATAGAAAACTGTATTTTTTTGTGAAGAATCAACAACAAGTGGGACACAATCATGAAGTGGAACGACATTTATTGGATATTTCAAACTTTTTTAACAAATCAAAAACTGAAAAATTGGGCGTGCAAAATTATTCAGCCCCTTTACTTTCAGTGCAGCAAACTCTCTCCAGAAGTTCAGTGAGGATCTCTGAATGATCCAATGTTGACCTAAATGATTAATGATGATAAATACAATCCACCTGTGTGTAATCAAGTCTCCGTATAAATGCACCTGCACTGTGATAGTCTGAGGTCCGTTAAAAGCGCAGAGAGCATCATGAAGAACAAGGAACACACCAGGCAGGTTCGAGATACTGTTGTGAAGAAGTTTAAAGCCGGATTTGGATACAAAAAGATTTCCCAAGCTTTAAACATCCCAAGGAGCACTGTGCAAGCGATAATATTGAAATGGAAGGAGTATCAGACCACTGCAAATCTACCAAGACCTGGCCGTCCCTCTAAACTTTCAGCTCATACAAGGAGAAGACTGATCAGAGATGCAGCCAAGACGCCCATGATCACTCTGGATGAACTGCAGAGATCTACAGCTGAGGTGGGAGACTCTGTCCATAGGACAACAATCAGTCGTATATTGCACAAATCTGGCCTTTATGGAAGAGTGGCAAGAGGAAAGCCAAATCTTAAAGATATCCATAAAAAGTGTTGTTTAAAGTTTGCCACAAGCCACCTGGGAGACACACCAAACATGTGGAAGAAGGTGCTCTGGTCAGATGAAACCAAAATTGAACTTTTTGGCAACAATGCAAAACGTTATGTTTGGCGTAAAAGCAACACAGCTGAACACACCATCCCCACTGTCAAACATGGTGGTGGCAGCATCATGGTTTGGGCCTGCTTTTCTTCAGCAGGGACAGGGAAGATGGTTAAAATTGATGGGAAGATGGATGGAGCCAAATACAGGACCATTCTGGAAGAAAACCTGATGGAGTCTGCAAAAGACCTGAGACTGGGACGGAGATTTGTCTTCCAACAAGACAATGATCCAAAACATAAAGCAAAATCTACAATGGAATGGTTCAATAATAAACATATCCAGGTGTTAGAATGGCCAAGTCAAAGTCCAGACCTGAATCCAATCGAGAATCTGTGGAAAGAACTGAAAACTGCTGTTCACAAATGCTCTCCATCCAACCTCACTGAGCTCGAGCTGTTTTGCAAGGAGGAATGGGAAAAAATTTCAGTCTCTCGATGTGCAAAACTGATAGAGACATACCCCAAGCGACTTACAGCTGTAATCGCAGCAAAAGGTGGTGCTACAAAGTATTAACTTAAAGGGGGCTGAATAATTTTGCACGCCCAATTTTTCAGTTTTTGATTTGTTAAAAAAGTTTGAAATATCCAATAAATGTCGTTCCACTTCATGATTGTGTCCCACTTGTTGTTGATTCTTCACAAAAAAATACAGTTTTATATATTTATGTTTGAAGCCTGAAATGTGGCAAAAGGTCGCAAAGTTCAAGGGGGCCGAATACTTTCGCAAGGCACTGTACATTCTCCAGTTCACTGACTCTGATGTCCTCCAACATTTTTGACTTCTGCCTCAAAATGCTAACTCTTTTGCTCACTCTTTCTCTCATCCACCCTCTCCTCCTCCTTTCTTACCTCCCCCCTTTCCCACCTTCACCGGTATTCCCAATCCCAGGCACTCCTGGTCCATGCCCTGCTAGAGTATTCTCAGAGTGTGGAGGGCTGGCTGCCCTACGGCCTCTCCCTGGTGGCAGGGATCTTCTTGATGGAGCTGATGCGCTCCTGGTCCCTGGTGCTCATGTGGGCTGTCAATTACCGCACCGCCGCTCGCCTCTGGGGTGCAGCGCTCACATTCGCCTTTCACAAGATCCTCTGCCTTCGCAGCACCAAAGACATCAGTGCCGGAGAGGTGAGTGTTTTTTAGCCTGGTCCCAGATCCCAGATCAGTTTGGCTGTATAGCCAACTTCTCTGTTCATTGTCATGCCTGGTCCCAAACAGATCTGGGAACAGGGTGTTTGTGTGACGGCGGACTAAATCAAGATGGCGCCGACAGATGGTCACCTCGCTTCAAGTCCT
The DNA here is from genome assembly GCF_013265735.2 of Oncorhynchus mykiss. NCBI lineage: Eukaryota > Metazoa > Chordata > Actinopteri > Salmoniformes > Salmonidae > Oncorhynchus > Oncorhynchus mykiss. Next base: position 43,529,460 of record NC_050571.1, on the reverse strand, counting down.
TAGGAAACTATGCAGTAATTAGTTTTTTCAATGTATTAATACGACTTTCCCAAATCATATCCTTTGTTCGGACCTCTACCCTGGACATTGAGTCTAATCCCAGAGGCCGACCCAAAATAACATTGTCGCCGCAGGAGAGGCAGACGGAGCAGACTCCTGGTCAGAAGGCGAGCACACCATCCACCGCTTCCGAGCATATTACTCGCCAATGTCCAGTCTCTAGACAACAAGGTGGACGAAATTATGGCACAAGTTGCCTTCCAGAGAGACATCAGAGTTTGTAACATTATCTGTTTCATGGAAACATGGCTCGCTCGGGATATGTTGTCTGTCTGTATAGCCACCGTGTTTCTTCATGCGTCGCATCGACAGAAACAAACATCTCTCTGGTAAGAAGAAGGATGTGGGTGTATGCCTCATGATATGCGACTCATGGTGTAATCATAACAACGTACAGGAACTCAAATCCGTTTGTTCACCTGACCTAGAATTCCTTACAATCAAATGCCGACCGCATTATCTCCCAAGAGAATTTTCTTCAATTATAGTTACAGCCGTGTGTATCCCTCCCCAAGCAGATACCTCGACGGCCCTGAAAGAACTTCACTGGACTCAATGTAAACTAGAAACCATATATCCTGAGGCTGCATTTATTGTAGCTGGGGATTTTAACAAAGCCAATTTGAGAACAAGGCTACGTAAATTCTACCAGCATGTTGATTGTCGTACCTGCTCGAGCAAAACACTGGACCAGTGCTACTCCTAACTTCCGCGATGCATACAAGGCCCTCCCCCGTCCTCTCTTCGGCAAATATGACCATGACAACATCTTGTTGCTCCCCTCCTATAGGCAGAAACTAAAACAGGAAGTGCCTGTGCTTAGGTCTATCCAACACTGGTCTGACCAATCGAATTCCACGCTTCAAGATTGCTTCGATCACGTGGACTGGGATATGTTCCGGGTAGCTTCGGACAATAACATCGTATACGCTGACTCGGTGAGTGAGTTTATTAGGAAGTGCATTGGAGATGTTGTACCCACTGTGACTATAAAAACCTTCCCTAACCAGAAACCGTGCATTGATGGCAACATTCGCGCAACTGAAAGTGCGAACCACAGCATTTAATCATGGCAAAGCGACTGGAAACATGACCAAATACAAACAGTGCATTTATTCTTTCCGCAGGGCAATCAAACAAGCATTGTGTCAGTATAGATAAAGTAGAGTCGCAATTCAACGGCTCAAACACGAGATGTATGTGGCATGGTCTACAGACAATCACGGATTACAAAATGAAAACCAGCTCCGTTGCTCGCGGACATCGTCTTGTTCCCAGACAAATTAAACAACTTCTTTGCCCTCTTTGAGGACAATTCAGTGCCACCGACACGGCCGACGTGAATAAAACATTTAAACGTGTTAACCCTTGCAAGGCTGCTGTCCCAGACGGCATCCCTAGCCGCATCCTCAGAGCATGCACAGACCAGCTGGCTGGTGTGTTTACGGACATATTCAATCAATCCTTATCCCAGTCTGCTGTCTCCACATGCTTCAAGATGGCCACTATTGTTCCTGTTCCCAAGAAAGCTAAGGTAACTGAACTTACTGACTATCGCCCCGTAGCACTCACTCCTGTCATCATGAAGTGCTTTGAGAAACTAGTCAAGGATCATATCACCTCCACCCTACCTGATACCCTAGACCCACTCCAATTTGCTTACCGCCCCTACAGGTCCACAGAAGATGCAATTAACATCACACTGCACACTGCCCTATCCCATCTGGAGAAGATGAATACCTATGTAAGAATGCTGTTCATTGACTCAGCATTCAACACCATAGTACCCTCCAAACTCATCATTAAGCTTGAGACCCTGGGTCTCGACCCCGCCCTGTGCAACTGGGTCCTGGACTGAGGACCCAGTTGCACAGGGTTAATTTAGTTTTCTTCTTTGACTGACTGTCTTTGTCAAGTACATGGTCTGTTTCAATGTGTTCTCCTATTATTCTGCGTCAATGTCCCTCCCTACAGCTGATCAACATCTGCTCCAGCGATGGCCAGCAGGTATACGAGGCAGTCTCTGTGGGCTGTCTGCTAGCCGGGGTCCACTTGTGGGTATCCTTGGTCTGTCCTACACCGCTTACTTCCTGGGACCCACTGCACTGGTTGGATCAGCTTCATCTTCTTCTACTCTACTATGGTAGGAGGTTATCCACATACTAACAAAGGAATGCACACCCTATGAAGGTGCTAATAGGAAAATGTGAACTGATATTGAGAGGACAGTTACACTCACCACTCTCCTCTGACACTGTTTATTTAACTCAGAGGCACCTTAGCTTCATACTTACGTATAACTTATACGTAAACTTACGTACAGTGCCTTGCGAAAGTATTCGGCCCCCTTGAACTTTGCGACCTTTTGCCACATTTCAGGCTTCAAACATAAAGATATAAAACTGTATTTTTTTGTGAAGAATCAACAACAAGTGGGACACAATCATGAAGTGGAACAACATTTATTGGATATTTCAAACTTTTTTAACAAATCAAAAACTGAAATTGGGCGTGCAAAATTATTCAGCCCCCTTAAGTTAATACTTTGTAGCGCCACCTTTTGCTGCGATTACAGCTGTAAGTCGCTTGGGGTATGTCTCTATCAGTTTTGCACATCGAGAGACTGAAATGTTTTCCCTTTCCTCCTTGCAAAACAGCTCGAGCTCAGTGAGGTTGGATGGAGAGCATTTGTGAACAGCAGTTTTCAGTTCTTTCCACAGATTCTCGATTGGATTCAGGTCTGGACTTTGACTTGGCCATTCTAACACCTGGATATGTTTATTTTTGAACCATTCTGATTTTGCTATATGTTTTGGATTGTCTTGTTGGAAGACAAATCTCCGTCCCAGTCTCAGGTCTTTTGCAGACTCCATCAGGGTTTCTTCCAGAATGGTCCTGTATTTGGCTCCATCCATCTTCCCATCAATTTTAACCATCTTCCCTGTCCCTGCTGAAGAAAAGCAGGCCCAAACCATGATGCTGCCACCACCATGTTTGACAGTGGGGATGGTGTGTTCAGCTGTGTTGCTTTTACGCCAAACATAACGTGTTGCATTGTTGCCAAAAAGTTCAATTTTGGTTTCATCTGACCAGAGCACCTTCTTCCACATGTTTGGTGTGTCTCCCAGGTGGCTTGTGGCAAACTTTAAACAACACGTTTTATGGATACATTTAAGAAATGGCTTTCTTGCCACTTCCATAAAGGCCAGATTTGTGCAATATACAACTGATTGATGTCCTATGGACAGAGTCTCCCACCTCAGCTGTAGATCTCTGCAGTTCATCCAGAGTGATCATGGGCCTCTTGGCTGCATCTCTGATCAGTCTTCTCCTTGTATGAGCTGAAAGTTTAGAGGGACGGCCAGGTCTTGGTAGATTTGCAGTGGTCTGATACTCCTTCCATTTCAATATTATCGCTTGCACAGTGCTCCTTGGGATGTTTAAAGCTTGGGAAATATTTTTGTATCCAAATCCGGCTTTAAACTTCTTCACAACAGTATCTCGGACCTGCCTGGTGTGTTCCTTGTTCTTCATGATGCTCTCTGCGCTTTTGACGGACCTCTGAGACTATCACAGTGCAGGTGCATTTATACGGAGACTTGATTACACACAGGTGGATTGTATTTATCATCATTAGTCATTTAGGTCAACATTGGATCATTCAGAGATCCTCACTGAACTTCTGGAGAGAGTTTGCTGCACTGAAAGTAAAGGGGCTGAATAATTTTGCACGCCCAATTTTTCAGTTTTTGATTTGTTAAAAAAGTTTGAAATATCCAATAAATGTCGTTCCACTTCATGATTGTGTCCCACTTGTTGTTGATTCTTCACAAAAAAATACAGTTTTATATCTATGTTTGAAGCCTGAAATGTGGCAAAAGGTCGCAAAGTTCAAGGGGGCCAAATACTTTCACAAGGCACTGTATTAGGTTTAGTGACTGAAAATATTGTCCACTGAAAAGATAAACACCATTATTTTGCCAGCAGTTACCCCAGAAATGTTACTTGGAGCATGATTACTCTGAAATTCTCACTCTCAGCACTTAGTAATTCTTGAATTGTCTTTCCTGTTTATGGTATTAGTCATAAACTTATTTTCCAATAACTGTAAAAACTAAAGTGAAAGTATTTCACTTCAGACTGTTATTCTTTACAACACAACCTGTTTGTTCCCCTTAACTTTCCAAAACTCCTCCCCCAAAACTCTCCTCCTGCCTTCCTGCCAATCTCCTGTTGACTTTGGTGTTGTCCCTCATGAGCTTCAGTCTGAAGACTGCCTAAAGACGGCCTGTTGGGGACCTTTGTATTGATGTGGAAGCTGTTTATAGTCTGTTCCCTGCAGTAACCCTGCCAAACAGCTGACTCCCATGGGGCTCTGGTCAAAAGTAGTGCACTAGGGAATAGGGTGCTATTTGGGATATAGACTGTCTGCTTTCATTTCCCCCAACTGTCACTCAAATTTTCCTCTGTTCCTTCTTCTCTCCATCCATGAAAGATGCTGGCGTCGCATCTCACAGCGTATTTCCGTAAGAAGTGTGTGGTAGTGACTGACCGGCGCTTGAGGCTCATGAATGGGATCCTAGTCTGTATCAAGTTAATCAAGATGTACTGCTGGGAAAACGCTTTCACTCAGAACATCCACAGTGAGTGACTGGTTGCACACGCACACACAGCTTGTATTTCATTTCTTTTTTGGTCAGGTCACTTGGTCAGGAAAAACAGAAGGCCCGAGTCATCACGTTTATGGCACAGGGCCTGTGACTCAGCAAAAATCATAATAAGTGACTCACTTCCTGTTTTGCATCTGGATTAAGGTAATTATTTCCAACTGAGAATGTGCCTCTTCTTCTATTTGTACCTCCTTAATTTGACTAATATTGACATTTTCCTCTCGGTTAGGCCAATTCAATTCCAGTCAGTCCAATAAATTCAATCCATTACCTGAAACACATTAGTTTCATTAAATCCTCCAATCATCAAATCAAATTAGACTCATCCCCGCAATTGATCCGAAAACTCTGTTCCCATTAGATTCCATTGGCTTAGATTCCCTCCCTGTTCTCCAGCATTACGCAAGCCCTGAATTAATCCCTGCGCCCCAAGGTTAATTAAAAAAGTGTTTAAAGCTCTTTGATACCTAAAGACCTGCAGAGGGTTGTTCCACTTAGAGGAGATTGAAGAATTAGAGGGGGCCATTTCTCACGAGGCTCTTCCTTACATTGTTGATAAGAAGTGTTTGGTGCTTTTAAACATGATTGTAATTATACAGGTGGGACTCATCCTCATATCAGTCGACCGTTTGGATGATGATGATAATAATCATACCTATTATTATGATAATTAATTGGACGTTCATCTTAAGAGACATCAGTTGTTTAATATCAAGAGTTGTGATATCATTATCTTCATTAGTTATTGTTCATTGACATCCATATTACACCTGCTGATAAAAAATAGACGGCAGGTAGCCTAGTGGTTAGAGCATTGGGCCAGTAAGAGGAAGGTTGCTGGATTGAATCCCTGAGCTGACAAGGTAAAAAAAAGGACAAATCTGTCATTCTGCCCCCTGAGCAAGGCTGTTAACCCACTGTTCTCTGGGCGCCGAAGACATGGATGTCGATTAAGGCACCCCCCCCCATTTGAGATTCTTCAAATAGCTACCCTTTGCCTTGATGGCAGCTTTGCATACTCTTGGCATTCTCTCAACCAGCTTCATGAGGTAGTCACCTGGAAGGCATTTCAGTTAACAGGTGTGCCTTCCCAAAAGTTAATTTGTAGAATTTATTTCATCCTTAATGCGTTTGAGCAAATTAGTTGTGTTGTGACAAAGTGGGGGAGGTATACAGAAGATAGCTCTATTTGGTAAAAAACTAAGTCCATATTATGGCAAGTCATTACTAGTCATTACTTTAAGACATGAAGGTCAGTCAATATGGAACATATTGAGAACTTTGAAAGTTTCTTCAAGTGCAGTCGCAAAAACCATTAAGCGCTATGATGAAACTGGCACTCATGAGGACCGCCACAGGAATGGAAGACCCAGAGTTACCTTTGCTGCAGAGGATAAGTTCATTAGAGTAACCAGTCTCAGAAATTGCAGCCCAAATAAATGCTTCACAGAGTTCAAGTAACAGACACATCTCAACATCAACTGTTCAGAGGAGACTGCGTGAATCAGGCCTTCATGGTCAAATTGCTGCAAAGAGACCACTACTAAAGGACACAAATAATAATAAGAGACTTGCCTGGGCCAAGAAACACAAGCAATAGACATTTGACAGGTGGATGAGTCCCCCCAAAAATGTTGTTGCTCTAACTGCCGTGTCTTTGTGAGACGCAGGATAGGTGAACGGATGATCTCCACATGTGCGGTTCCCACTGTGAAGCATGGAGGAGGAGGTGGGATGGTGTGGGGGTTCTTTGCTGGTGCCACTGTCTGATTTATTTAGAATTAATGGCACACATAACCAGCATGGCTACCACAGCATTCTGCAGCGACACGCCATCCCATCTGATTTGCACTTAGTCCCACTATCATTTGTTGTGTAAGGGCTATTTGACCAAGAAGGAGAGTGATGGAGTGCTGCATCAGATGACCTGTCCTCCACAATCACCCGGCCTTAACCCAATCGAGATGGTTTGGGATGAGTTGGACCGCAGAGTGAAGGAAAATCAGCCAACAAGTGCTCAGCATATGTGGGAACTCCTTCAAGACTGTTTGAAAAGCATTCCAGGTGACGCTGGTTGAGAGCCAAGGGTGTGCAAAGCAGTCAAGGCAAAGGGTGGCTACTTTGAAGAGCTTGTTTAACACTTTTTTTGGTTACTACATGATTCCATATGTGTTATTTCATAGTTTTGATGTCTTCACTATTATTCTGCAATGTAGAAAATACTAAAAATAAAGAAAAACCCTTGAATGAGTAGGTGTTCAAACTTTTGACAAGGTACTGTACATTTGGGAGATGTACACATACATGAACACAAGGAGGGCAAGACGGGCACTTGACTGGGACAGCTGCCAATGGCCCACAATTTTAAAAGTACATTTTATACCATTTATGGCCGCGAGGCCCAACATGTCTCTTTTATTTCTATCCATGTCTGTAAGTGTGTCTCTAATGTTGTTTGAGGATGAATACAAAATGTACAGTGTCAGACTAAGTTCCTGAAAGACTCTAGTGGTAATACAAGATGAGCTCTCACTGTCTTCTCTCTCTGTCTCTGTCTCTGTCTCTGTGTTCAGAGGAGAGGGGGATATTGGAGAGGGCTGGTTATGTTCAGAGCCTCACAGTGGGCGTGGCTCCCATATTCGTGGTGATTTCCAGTGTCTGCACATTCACTCTACACATGGCCTTGGGTTATGACCTCACTGCAGCCCAGGTAAGCACCTCTGTCAATAGCTTTTAAAGAATTAAGTGCTTTTTCAGGAACTGAGTGCTCTTTTCATTGCTTTGAATAGCTACCGGTAGCTTTTGTTGATGTTTGTATAAAATTCGTAGAAGCTTTTAAAGAGGTGGAATTTCACTAAATGAACTATGCTGGACCCCTCCTCCCTCTGCTCCTTTCAGGCCTTCACTGTTGTCGCAGTCTTCAACTCAATGACCTTTGCCCTCAAGGTCACGCTCTTGGCTGTACAAGCTTTATCAAGGGTTCTGTGGCAGTCAACCGATTTCGGGTAGAAACAAGACAGACGAGATCGTTGTACAAAAATTGGGAATGATTGTGGCACGAAGTCAGCTAGCGTTCAGTCAGCAAGGACTGTTGTCAGCACTTCAAAATGGACATATTAATTAATCAGCTCCTCATGCAAATTTTCAATGTCCATCTTATCATATCTGTGTCAACAGAGACTCTTTTTGATGGAGGACCGAGAGGTTGTGATGGCCAAAACGGACAGCCCTATGAATTCAGTGGAGTTCCGTGATGCCACGTTGGCTTGGGAGAAGGCCAAAGCTCCCACCAAAGCCATCACTGTCCACAAGAAGAAAAGAGGCGGGATGCGACGTGTACTGCGCAAGGAGAAACTGAGCCTGTATATCATTGCAGAGAAGGTCAAGGGGAACAACGAGAGTCCCAACGGACAAAAGCTCCTCACCCACATGGAACAGGAGAGCCCCCAGAGCACCATCTCCTCCACCCAGAGCTCGACCACCCGCCCGCCGCTGCACAAGACCCGGCATCGAATCGATCTGTGCGTCAAGAAGGTAAACGGCTCATTTACAAATATACACATGCACAAACACACTCTAAAGCATTAAGTCACTGGCACTGGACAGAAAAATGGATTTAGCCTGCAGGCACTTTCAAATATAGTAGTTCAACTCATGGAAAAAAGAGAGCGGCTGAAAGAGTAGACAATTATAGGGAGTCAAGGCTGTACCACAACTTTGCACTTCTTTCCTTTTAAATTGACTGAGTGCATTTCAATACAAATCCATAATATTACATCACTGGTATCATTCTAATCTGCAGGGGACGCTGGTAGGAATCTGTGGAGGTGTGGGGAGTGGAAAGAGCTTCTGTCTGCTCTACTGGGACAGGTGAGGATCTAGATCATTGGCCTTCAAATATCACCAGCTTACTGGGGGATTCCCCTACAAACCAGACAGGAAAATAACCTCACACTCAAAGTCAACAAAACTAAGGAGATGATTGTGGACTTCAGGAAACAGCAGAGGGAACACCCCCCTATCCACATCGATGGAACAGTAGCGGAGAGGGTAGTAAGTTAAGTTCCTCGGCGTACACATCACAGACAAACTGAATTGGTCCACCCACACAGACAGCATCGTGAAGAAGGCGCAGCAGCGCCTCTTCAACCTCAGGAGGCTGAAGAAATTCGGCTTGTCACCTAAAGCACTCACAAACTTCTACAGATGCACAATCAAGAGTATCCTGTCGGGCTGTATCACCGCCTGGTACGGCAACTGCTCCGCCCACAACCGTAAGGCTCTCCAGAGGGTAGTGAGGTCTACACAACGCATCACCGGGGGCAAACTACCTGCCCTCCAGGACACCTACACCACCCGATGTCACAGGAAGGCCATAAAGATCATCAAGGACAACAACCACCCGAGCCACTGCCTGTTCACCCCGCTATCATCCAGAAGGCGAGGTCAGTACAGGTGCATCACAGCTGGGACCGAGAGACTGAAAAACAGCTTCTATCTCAAGGCCATCAGACTGTTAAACAGCCACCACTAACATTGAGTGGCTGCTGCCAACACACTGACTCAACTCCAGCCACTTTAATAATGGGAATTGATGGGAAATGATGTAAAATATATCACTAGCCACTTTAAAAAATGCTATCTAATATAATGTTACATACCCTACATTATTAATCTCATATGTATACGTGTATACTGTACTCTATATCATCTACTGCATCTTTATGTAATACATGTATCACTAGCCACTTTAACTATGCCACTGTTTACATACTAATCTCATATGTATATACTGCACTCAATACCATCTACTGTATCTTGCCTATGCCGCTCTGTGCCATCACTCATTCATATATCTTTATGTACATATTCTTTATCCCCTTACACTTGTGTCTATAAGGTAGTAGTTTTGGAATTGTTAGCTAGATTACTTGTTGGTTATTACTGCATTGTCGGAACTAGAAGCACAAGCATTTCGCTACACTCGCATTAACATCTGCTAACCATGTGTATGTGACAAATAAAATTTGATTAGATTTTTTGAAAGCATTTGAGGTGTGTTTGACTAAGCCTGAAATTGGCACTTTTGGGACTATTCCATTGGTTCCATTGTACTGGGAAAAGGAAGTCAAACGCTGCTCAAGTATTTCCCTGAAAGTATTTGACTTTTGGCCCAGGTCAGCTTTACCTCTAGTATGTATTAACATGTCTTATCCCTGGTGTTAAACAGATGACCCTGCTGGAGGGCAACGTGGCAGCCAGTGGTGGCATTGCGTATGTCGCTCAACAGGCCTGGATCTTCAACGACTCACTGAGAGAGAACGTCCTGTTTGGAAAAGGATATGATGAAGACAAGTAAGATTGATTGATTTTGCGTATATAAAATCAACAGCTAATTGTCTGTAGTCCATGACAAACCACATTTGGATGTCATAGTTTGATAGTTTCACATTGACAAGGGCCAAAGACATTTCGAACTCATGGCTTACTCATTTCTCTCGACAATGACTGTTTCCCTCTCATGTTAACTCATGTCCTTGGCAGTGTTTCCTTATTAGGTATAATTCTGTGCTCGATGCCTGCTGCCTGATCCCTGATCTGACAGAGCTGCCCTATGGGGATATGACTGAGGTAATAGAGGTCTGATACATACATCTCTCTGTTGGATATCCTCTCAATGTGAACTATGGCCACACTGTACAATGCATAGACCTTACCAAAGTAGCAGAAAGTGGAATAACTATGTACAAGGCTAGTAAGTAGTACATGCGTTTATAGATGGAATGTTTTGGGGTGCACTGTAGTATTTTATGAGAAAACACAAGTGTTTATGTAACTATCTTTATGTCCTCATCTGTTCTGGCCTATGATGCCCATGTATTGAGAAATAATCCTTGATACATTTTGTCAACATTGTCTCAATGTTCTCACTCTAGATCGGGGAGAGTGGTGCCAACCTGTGGCGGGCAGCACCAGCGGGTAAGCCCAGCACGTGCCCTGTACAGCGAGCGAACCATTCTACTCCTAGATGATCCTCTCAGTGCTGTGGACACCCACGTGGGCTCTCAGCTCTTCCACAACGACATCCGCACAGTGTCCAAGGGCAAGACCATCTTTGTCACACAGCAGCTTCAGGTAAAATGAGCTACGGATCATCTGAATGATGTGAGATTCAGAATGATTTGCAGCAAATAAGTGACTTGTGTAATATGGCGACGTCATCTGACATGGTTTTATTCCTGCATAATGCATTAATGATCTGAATGGGCTTTCATAGCTAGTCTCTTTTGTATATCTTTGGGATGCTTAGTCTGAAAGGACTACTACTGAAAGGAAATGAGAAAAACCCTATCTAGACTTTGCTTTCTCCTCTATACAGTGGGGCAAAAAAGTATTTAGTCAGCCACCAATTGTGCAAGTTCTCCCACTTAAAAATATGAGAGAGGCCTGTAATTTTCATCATAGGTACACTTGAACTATGACAGACAAAATGAGAAAAATCACATTTTAGGATTTTTAATGAATTTATTTGCAAATTATGGTGGAAAATAAGTATTTGGTCAATAACAAAAGTTTATCTCAATACTTTGTTATATACCCTTTGTTGGCAATGACAGAGGTCAAACGTTTTCTGTAAGTCTTTACAAGGTTTTCACACACTGTTGCTGGTATTTTGGCCCATTCCTCCATGCAGATCTCCTCTAGAGCAGTGATGTTTTGGGGCTGTTGCTGTGCAACAGACTTTCAACTCCCTCCAAAGATTTTCTATAGGTTTGAGACCTGGAGACTGGCTAGGCCACTCCAGGACCTTGAAATGCTTCTTACGAAGCCACTCCTTCGTTGCCCGGGCGGTGTGTTTGGGATCATTGTCATGCTGAAAGACCCAGCCACGTTTCATCTTCAATGCCCTTGCTGATGGAAGGAGGTTTTCACTCAAATTCTCACGATACATGGCCCCATTCATTCTTTCCCTTACACGGATCAGTCGTCCTGGTCCCTTTGCAGAAAAACAGCCCCAAAGCATGATGTTTCCACCCCCATGCTTCACAGTAGGTATGGTGTTCTTTGGATACAACTCAGCATTCTTTGTCCTCCAAACACGACGAGTTGAGTTTTTACCAAAAAGTTATATTTTGGTGTCATCTGACCATACGACATTCTCCCAATCTTCTTCTGGATCATCCAAATGCTCTCTAGCAAACTTCAGACGGGCCTGGAAATGTACTGGCTTAAGCAGGGGGACACGTCTGGCACTGCAGGATTTGAGTCCCTGGCGGCGTAGTGTGTTACTGATGGTAGGCTTTGTTACTTTGGTCCCAACTCTCTGCAGGTCATTCACTAGGTCCCCCCGTGTGGTTCTGGGATTTTTGCTCACCGTTCTTGTGATCATTTTGACTCCACGGGGTGAGATCTTGCCCCAGATCGAGGGAGATTATCAGTGGTCTTGTATGTCTTCCATTTCCTAATAATTGCTCCCACAGTTGATTTCTTCAAACCAAGCTGCCTACCTATTGCAGATTCAGTCTTCCCAGCCTGGTGCAGGTCTACAATTTTGTTTCTGGTGTCCTTTGACAGCTCTTTGGTCTTGGCCATAGTGGAGTTTGGAGTGGGACTGTTTGAGGTTGTGGACAGTTGTCTTTTATACTGATAACAAGTTCAAACAGGTGCCATTAATACAGGTAACGAGTGCAGGACAGAGGAGCCTCTTAAAGAAGTTGTTACAGGTCTGTGAGAGCCAGAAATATTGCTTGTTTGTAGGCGACCAAATACTTATTTTCCACCATAATTTGCAAATAAATTCATAAAAAATCCTACAATGTGATTTTCTGGATTTTTTTTTTCTCATTTTGTCATAGTTGAAGTGTTCCTATGATGAAAATTACAGGCCTCATCGTTTTAAGGGTGAGAACTTGCACAATTGGTGGCTGACTAAATACATTTTTGCCCCACTGTATACAGTAGCTCAGTGATCATTGTGCAACTTGAGCTTTCACACAAATCTCTCATTGACATGTATGTATTTTGGCTAAGTTAAGGATCACAAGAATTTGGCCTGAATAGAGAAAGCTGAGGAAAAGGAGCCATATAGAAATATAGAGGAACATACTATATCCCAGGATTCTGCAACAGGAGAATCACATATATCACTGGTGTTGACACTCTCTCAGTACCTGGCAGAGTGTGACGACGTGATTCTGATGAAGGAAGGGCAGATTGCAGAGCATGGCACCCACAACCAGCTCATGGGAAGAGACAGTGACTACGCCACCCCTTAAACAGTGTACAGCAGAAGGTAATGCCAACCACACGGCGCACGTCCAACTAGCCTGGTCACATATCTGTTTGTGCTGTTTTACTAACAGATCTATGACTAGGCAAGACAGCACAAACTGATCTGGGACCAGGCTAGTCCAGCTCCAGCTCTCCTTTATGTAAAAACACCTTTCATCCCTCTTTACACAATGACATCATACATCCATCCTGCATAATTCATGAGACAGGAGAAGCCAAGCGGGTGGCTGGGAAATGTTAGCGTATACAAGGACTTCATTATTTATGCGTGCATTGATTTACCGGTGTCGCACCGCTAAAGACCCTGTCACCGATGTCTGTTTTAAATTACTCACTGGCCATTGTTATGGCTTCGCCAGGATTTGTGGGGTCTTATGCTGTAGCTCTCTCTGGCTTTTTTCCCGAGAACCTGGTGAAAAATAACCTGAAAAATAAGGAGAAGGGGGGGAGGAAAAGGTTGAGTCCACCACAATTGTCGCTAAAGTCGCCAGACCTACGATGGAGAAACAGAAAGGTGAGACTCGACCGCTATGGATAGAATGTGTTAAAGTGTTCCCTCAAACAGTTTTGGGGCTTGAAATAAGGAAATGACTCACATGGGTCTTTTTTTTTTTATTCCTTTCTTTATTCTTCCCTCCTTCCCGCCTTTCTTTCCTGCTCTTTACTCTCCAGACCAGCTCATGAAAGCGGAGGAGAAGGGCTCTGACGCCGTGGTCTGGGATGTGTACAAGGCCTTCATCAAAGCAGCTGGAGGCCCTTGTGCCTTCATCATCAACCTCTTCCTCTTCACCACCGGCTACATCGCCTTCAGTAACTGGTGGCTGAGCTACTGGATCCGCCAGGGCAGCGGGGTGATTTATTATATTATTTGCACTTGATCCAAATGATCATCCACTGGATTTAAATGATGATCCACTCGATCAAAATGATGGCCTTACACACAGACACACAATTAGGGTCAGATTACCATACCCCCAATCCTTATTAGAAACATTAGAATGAAAAAAAGGTGGCAAAGGGCAACTTCTGCCTACCTTGAGAGGGATGTCTCAGTACACTGTAGAGGCTATGTCTACCACAAGAAAAACGACTTCTGCGCATCACTGAGTTGTATTGGGGAAAGTGAGAGCATTAATCTTAACACGAGTAATTAAAAAAGAAACGCGGTAAACATAATTAAAACAAGGGACGAGCCACCGAAAAACAGTTGTGCTGCAAAGCTGTCGTCCATGTCAGATTTGAAGAATGCGTTTGGAATAGCGACATCATTCGAATGGCTGCTTCTTTCATGTATTCTATCTTGGACTCAGTACTGTTTTATTTATCTCATTCATTAGATATAAATTCAGTTTTTTCCGAGGCGGCCCTGTGTGTGTTTCCTTCATGGGGATTTGTTACTCTCATCTGCTCTCAGAACACATCATTAATCCTGGAGAACAAAACCAATGAAACGGTGGCAGCTTTGGCAAACGATAGCATGAGGCTCAACCCTCATGTTCAATACTACTCAAGAGTTTATGTGCTGACCATGGGAGCCGCTCTCTTCCTGAAGACAATGAGGGGGCTAGTGTTTGTCAAGGTCAAGCTCAAATGTCTTTTAGAGTGGTTCTTGTGGATTGTTCTTGTGGATTGTTCTCCCATCTCGATGTCCTGACCATTCATTGGCATGTCAAAGGAGAGTGCATCACTGGGTGCTTCCCAAATGGCACCCTATTCCCTGTATGGTGCACTACTTTTGACGAGCTCATAGGGTACCATTTGGAACGTTATCAGGTTTTCATTGATTAACACTCAGGCCCTTTCAAAGGAAAGCGGTGCAAAGTGGTTGTGGTAGAACCTTGACTCCCTCTAATTGTCTTATTCTTTCAGCCGTTTTCATGAGTTGCTCTACTATAATTTGTGTGTGCATGCCTCTGTGTGTGTGTGCATGCCTCTGTGTGTGTGTGTGCATGCCTCTGTGTGTGTGTGCATGCCTCTGTGTGTGTGTGTGCATGCCTCTGTGTGTGTGTGTGCATGCCTCTGTGTGTGTGTGTGCATGCCTCTGTGTGTGTGTGTGCATGCCTCTGTGTGTGTGTGTGCATGCCTCTGTGTGTGTGTGTGCATGCCTCTGTGTGTGTGTGTGTGTGTGCATGCCTCTGTGTGCGTGTGCATGCCTCTGTGTGCGTGTGCATGCCTCTGTGTGCGTGTGCATGCCTCTGTGTGCGTGTGCATGCCTCTGTGTGCGTGTGCATGCCTCTGTGTGCGTGTGCATGCCTCTGTGTGCGTGTGCATGCCTCTGTGTGCGTGTGCATGCCTCTGTGTGCGTGTGCATGCCTCTGTGTGCACATTCGTGCCTCTGTGTCTGCGCGTTCATGCCTCTGTGTGTGCGCGTGCGTGCCTCTGTGTGCGCGTGCGTGCCTGTGTGTGTGTGTGTGTGCTCCTCTGTGTTTCCCAGTCCATTTGGATATATGTCCCCTTTCCTTTGCTAAACTTTTCTGACAGCCCATTACAGTGGTCATGTCCCCACGTAATTGTGTGCCACTAACTTTCCAAAGATGGCTAATTTTTTTTTTTTACCCCTAGCTGTGACGTGAATGTGTGGGTGTTGGATATTCCATTAATAGATTTACTGTGTTTTCTCCTGCCAAAAGTAATTTCTGTACAATTGGCCAGACGTTTTTCATTGTTAACTTAGACATACGGTCATAACCTTTCTGTGTCAGCCTGCCAGACATTCATTTATGTATGAGTCGTTGACAGATGGGCTGACACAAACATTCCACTTGCTTAACAGCACAGTGACCAGGCCTGGCGCCAGGGGGCAGTTGAAATTGACAATGGGGAAACATTTTCCAGGGTTCTTGCATTTGAATTAAATTGTGCTTATATCGTGCTTTACCACAATAAACATAAAGTTCAAAAAATATATATTTTATTTCACCTTTTGTTTAATCAGGTAGTTGAGAACAAGTTCTTGTTTACAATTACGACCTGACCAAGATAAAGCAAAGCAATTCGACACATACAACAACACAGAGTTACACATGGAGTAAAACAAACATACAGTCAATAATACAGTAGAGAAATAAGTCTATACGATGTGAGCAAATGAGGTGAGATAAGGGAGGTAAAGGCAAAAAAGGCCATGGTGTTGAAGTGAATACAATATAGCAAGTAAAACACTGGAATGCTAGATTTGCAGTGGAAGAATGTGCAAAGTAGAAATAAAAATAATGGGGTGCAAAGGAGCTAAATAAATAAATCAAATAAATACAATAGGGAAAGAGGTAGTTGTTTGGGCTAAATTATAGATGGGCAATGCATAGGTGCAGTAATCTGTAAACTGCTCTGACAGCTGGTGCTTAAAGCTAGTGAGGGAGATAAGTGTTTCCAGTTTCAGAGATTTTTATAGTTCGTTCCAGTCATTGGCAGCAGAGAACTGGAAGGAGAGGCGGCCAATGGAAGAATTGGTTTTGGGGGTGACCCGGGAGATATACCTGCTGGAGTGCATGCTACAGGTGGGTGCTGCTATGGTGACCAGTGAGCTGAGATAAGGGGGGACTTTACCTAGCAGGGTCTTGTAGATGACCTGGAGTCAGTGGGTTTGGCGACGAGTATGAAGTAAGGGCCAGCCAACGAGAACGTACAGGTCGCAGTGGTGGGTAATATATGGTGCTTTGGTGACAAAAGAGATGGCACTGTGATAGACTGCATCCCATTTATTGAGTAGGGTATTGGAGGCTATTTTATAAATTACATCGCCAAAGTCGAGGATCGGTAGGATGGTCAGTTTTACGAGGGTATGTTTGGCAGCATGAGTGAAGGATGCTTTGTTATGAAATAGGAAGCCAATTTTAGATTTAACTTTGGATTGGAGATGTTTGATGTGAGTCTGGAAGGAGAGTTTACTGTCTAACCAGACACCTAGGTATTTGTAGTTGTCCACGTATTCTACGTCAGAACCGTCCAGAGTAGTGATGCTGGACGGGCGGGCAGGTGCAGGTAGCGATCGGTTGAAGAGCATGCATTTAGTTTTACTTGAATTTAATAGCAGTTGGAGGCCACGGAAGGAGAGTTGTATGGCATTGAAGATCGTCTAGAGGGTTGTTAACAGTGTCCAAAGAAGGGCCAGAAGTATACAGAATAGTGTCGTCTGCGTAGAGGTGGATCAGACTCACCAGCAGCAAGAGTGACATCATTGATGTATACAGAGAAAAAGAGTCGGCCCGGACAACAGGCCCTCCGATTTGACACACTGAACTCCATCCAAAAAGTAGTTGGTGAACCAGGCGAGGCAGTCATTTGAGAAACCAAGGCTGAGTCTACCGATAAGAATGCGGTGTCGAAAGCCTTGGCCAGGTTGATGAAGACTGCTGCACAGCCATCGTCATAACTGCACGATGGCGGTTATGATTTCGTTTAGGACCTTGAGCGTGGCTGAGGTGCACCCATGACCAGCTAGTAAACCAGATTACATAGCGGAGAAGGTACGGTGGGATTCGAAATGGTCGGTGATCTGTTTGTTAATTTGGCTTTCGAAGACTTTAGAAATGCAGGGTAGGATAGATATAGGTCTGTAACAGTTAGGGTCTTGAGTGTCTCCCCCTTTGAAGAGGGGGATGACCGCGGTAGCTTTCCAATCTTTAGGGATCTCAGACGATACGAAAGAGGTTGAACAGGCTAGTGATAGGGGTTGCAACAATTGCGGCGGATAATTTTAGAGGGTCCAGATTGTCTAGCCCAGCTGATTTGTAGGGGTCCAGATTTTGCAGCTCAGATTAATTTGAAGAAAGAAATGTAAATCATGGTCGTTGTGGATGTTGTTTCAAAGTGTAACACAACAAAATGGACAGCATTTTCTAAGGTGATGATTATTTCAAAATACACATATGCATAGTGGAGTTTATGTATACGCATAGGTGTATGATTGTGCCTATACAATACATAGCCTACCGCATATTGTGAGACAAAACCGCGACTCGTCAGTGAAGAGCACTTTTTGCCAGTCCTGTCTGGTCCAGCGACAGTGAGTTTGTGCCCATAGGCGACATTGTTGCCTTTACAACAGGCCTACAAGCCCTCAGTCCAGCCTCTCTCATCCTATTGCGGACAGTTTGAGCACTGATGGAGGGATTGTGCGTTCCTGGTGTAACTCGGGGAGTTGTTGTTGCCATCCTGTATCTGTCCCGCAGGTGTGATGTTCGGAGGTACCGATCCTCCATCTTACACGTGGTCTGCCACTGTGAGGACGATCAGCTGTCCGTCCTGTCTCTCTGTATTGCTGTCTTTGGGGTCTCACAGTACGTCTCACAGTTGCCACATCTGCAGTCCTCATGCCTCCTTGCAGCATGCCTAAGGCACGTTCACACAGATGAGCAGGGACCCTGGGCATCTTTCTGTTTGTGCTTTTCATAGTCAGTAGAAAGGAGAAAGGCCTCTTTAGTGTCCTAAGTTTTCATAACTGTGACCTTAATTGCCTACCATCTGTAAGCTGTTAGTGTCTTAACGTGTTCATAAATTGTTTATGGTTCATTGAACAAGCATGGGAAACAGTGTTTACACCCTCTACAATGAAGATCTGTGAAGTTATTTGGATTTTTACGAATTATCTTTGAAAGACAGGGTCCTGAAAAAGGGTTTATTAGTGAGTGAAGACTCGATTAAATTGAGAATAGTCTGATGAGTGAACATTTGATCAATTGATAAGCGAACAGCTGTGCAGCCAGAAGCAATAATTTTTTTGCCACTTTCTCAAATCAATAGCCTATAGCCGCATCGTGCAGCCCTTATATGTTTTGGTCTCTAAGACATTGAGGTTCGTATCATTCACAACTAAAGTTGCCAAATAACTCAATCTAGTGTATACTACTTTTTTCAAACTATCACTTTTACGCTCAACATAGGCGTTTCATATGCGCACTCTCTCCGGAATAGGAAAAATATTCTTTCTGTTTTATTCAGCGAAGTTCAATCATATTATTCTTACTATAAAATCATATAATATAAAATGCAATGGGACTTAGAAGTATATCTTGTCAGCTAAATGAACACATCTACAGCCTATGGCATGGAGAATAGCCATCCATGTAGGCCAACTAATATTCTGTTTTTCTAAAATATATTTTTTTCATATCCTAATGTTTCTTTAGACCTGACTAAAATAAATAATAGATTTATTGTGACGTTAATTGCAGTCAATTACCGTGAGACTCGGCAGTCTTGTGTATGACAATAACTGGCTGAGAAAATGTCATGACTGCCACAGCTCTACGCTATATCACAATAAGTTCAAATTCCTAGAACATTGAGTGTACCTCTATCGGTACCATGGACGGTGCCCTACACACTAAAGCAATGCCATTGAAAACCTGTAGGCCTATAGACTGGCTAAGGATGTCATTTTGCCATCCCATACCCTAGGTTTTTGCTGAAATTATGCCACCAAGATTTGGATAAAAAACAACCAGCTCGATTTTCTTCCCTTTTCAAAAGAGTTTCAGCCTCCTTGATGCTCTGTGGGACTTCCTGGGTAATCGATCATAACGTTCTCCCTGAAATCTTCTTGTAAAATCCCCCTCAAATGCCAGCTGGATTTGTTGAGCTTTCCTCGGGTGTAGCATGCTTCTTCTGTCATGACTGAACACGTTTGTCAAAGCGGGAAATATATTCTCGCAAGTAGCTGTGTACGCCCCAAAAGTCAATCCATGTGTCAGTGCGGTCAGAACGATTGGCATAGTGGAAAAATGCCCAGAGTACCATTGCAGGATATCAAGTGAAGGCCATTCGTCCTCATTGGAGCCGGAGTGGGCGATTTCAGTCTACAAAAACTGCCAAGCAACCGTCAAATCTGTTTTGTTTCTTTAACCTTTTCCACATATAGAAAGTCATGGCACTCTGGGTCAAATGCTCACAGGGCCTCCACAAGTTGGCTGTTGTGTTCGCGGAATTGTTCTTACATTTCACCAATGTTTGCATCCAAGAACAAGCTAGCTAGCATTAGCAACATAGCATATGTGTCATATGAGTGTTAGAATGTGTACATAGCTGTGTATGCTAGCAACGATTCTCTAATCTCTACTGCTGTTATGTTTTGCATTTGCTGCGTCTGGGTGTTTGGTAAAGCTTTCCTGAGTCCCGACAATCTGTTTACCAGAGTTATGGCTGTTTTGATGTATTTGTTATGTTTATGTTGTGTCTGGCGCCGTGTTTGAACACATCTGTGTTTCTGTATGACAGTGCACTGTTCGGGCTGCCAAGCTATTCCACCGCCTCATCCTGAGCCCCATGCGCTTCTTTGACACGACACCTCTGGGCCGCATCCTCACCCGCTTCTCCTGTGACATGGACGAGGGTGAGGCACCCAATGATTTGCCTTGACTTCATACTCAGCGCATTGAGGTCCCCATACAACACAGACAATCTGACAGTTCTCTCTCCCTCTCTGTATCTCTTTCTGTATCTCTTTCTATCTCCCTTTCTCTCTCGATCTCTTTGTCTATCTCTCTCTCCATCCACAGTGGACGTCCGTCTGGCCATGTATGCTGAGATGCTGCTCCAGAACATGACCGTGGTGCTTTTCTGCCTGGCCATGGTGTGCATCGTATTGCCCTGGTTTCTGCTCTCCCTCTTTCCCCTGGGAGCTTTCCTCCTCATTGTCAACCGTGTCTCCAGGTCAGGCTCCAACCAATCGATTTAGACGAGCAGGATTGGCTGTGAGTGTGTGAATGTCCATGCCTACTTGTGTTGATTAAAATAGAAGAAGTGTAGAGATGGATTAGGGTTCTGTAGGTCTTTTGGGTAATATACAAAATCAGTGGGAAGAAAACCATGTTTGATTCACAAGATATAAAAAGTGCAGCTTTTGTGGTTCACATCTAGCCTACTACCACACAATGCGTGAAAAAATACATGCGAAGAATGAAATATGATGAAATGGCGTGCAAAGTCACAACTCAACGACTTCTCGAGATTTGATATTCAACATGAATCATCTGAATCGCATCAAACTGGTTACCTCATTTAAAAGCAAACCCAAAAAGCACCCTATTCCCTATATAGTGCACTACCTATGACCAAGGCCCGCACTATAAGGGAATAGAGTGCTGGGACACGTCTCCTTTGTTAATGTGGTTTACTTTGCCAGTTGGTATCGATAGATGAAAGTACCAACTGCATAAACATGTTTGTGTAGGAAACCTCAGAACAAGGACAAGTGTCATGTTGTTTCATGCTCTGTCCTATTCCTGCCTCCTTCCCTCCGCTTTCTGAGAAAAAGGGATGATTCATTTATGGACAGATTTGTTATTCACAAGTGCAGCCAATCCTATCTATGGACCTAAAAGTAGAACTCCACCCCACCTTTGTCAATAAACCCCTCTCACTTGCGTCGTAGTTGTGTGGGTGTGCTGCTCATAAAATCAAACAGAAATCAGAAATGATTCTAAGAGCCCTGTCAGGAAATGGTTGTCCTGGGAAGAATTATACTCTGACTCCCTGTGTCCTCTCATCATATCATAGTCCACCAAAACGACGATTAAAACTAGTTTTTCCACCCCTCCACAAATGTCTTGTTAACAAACTATAGTTTTTTGCAAGTCGGTTAGGACATCTACTTTGTGCATGACATGAGTCATTTTTCCAAGAATTGTTTACAGACAGATTATTTCACTTATAATTCACTGTATCACAATTTCAGTGGGTCAGAAGTTAAACAATTCCAGAAAATTATGTCATGGCTTTAGAAGCTTCTCATAATTTGAGTCTATTGAAGGTGTACCTGTAGGCCTTGAAATACATCTAACTTCAAACTCGGTGCCTCTTTCCTTGACATCATGGGAAAATCAAAAGATATCAGCCAAGACCTCAGAAAAATAATTGTAGACCTCCACAAGTCTGGTTAATCCTTGGAAGCAATTTCCAAATGCCTGAAGGTACCAATACACATGTACAAACAATAGTAATTATAAACACCATGGGACCACGCAGCCATCATACCGCTCAGGAAGTAGACACGTTCTGTCTCCTAGAGATGAACGTACTTTGGTGCGAAAAGTGCAAATCAATCCCAGGACACCAGCAAAGGACCTTGTGAAGATGCTGGAGGAAACAGGTACACAAGTATCTATATCCACAGTAAAACAAGGAAGAAGCCACTGGTCTTGTATGTCTTCCATTTCCTAATAATTGCTCCCACAGTTGATTTCTTCAAACCAAGCTGCTTACCTATTGCAGATTCAGTCTTCCCAGCCTGGTGCAGGTCTACAATTTTGTTTCTGATGTCCTTTGACAGCTCCTTGGTCTTGGCCATAGTGGAGTTTGGAGTGTGACTGTTTGAGGTTGTGGACAGGTGTCTTTTATACTGATAACAAGTTCAAACAGGTGCCATTAATACAAGTAACGAGTGCAGGACAGAGGAGCCTCTTAAAGAAGTTACAGGTCTGTGTGAGCCAGAAATATTGCTTGTTTGTAGGTGACCAAATACTTATTTTCCACCATAATTTGCAAATAAATCTCATTTTGTCTGTCATAGTTGAAGTGTACCTATGAAAATTACAGACCTCTCTCATCTTTTTAAGTGGGAGAACTTGCACAATTGGTGGCTGACTAAATACTTTTTTGCCCCACTATATGTAAACTTCCCACTTCAACTGTATAACGCAGTGTTTCTCAATCCTCTCCTTGATCACCATCCCTAGATATTTCACAAGGCTGTTGTAGAAAAAGGGTGTTTCGTTCTCAAACAACATTGTTGGCTGGGGGTCACAGAGACACAGAGTAGAGATTCGAGAAATGCTGAGTGAATGTACTTTTTTTACCATCCCTAAAGTGGTGCTCTGGTATGTTTATATGTAATAGACGTTCCACTTCCTGTTTGTCTGGCTAGGGTTCTGATTCGTGAACTAAAGCGTCGAGAGAACATCAGCCAGTCACCTTTCACCTCGCACATCACCAGCACTCTCCAGGGGCTGTCCACCATTCACGCCTATGGCAGAGGGGATGACTTTTTGAACAGGTGAGAACAGAATTTGCAAGACAAGATGTATGTGCCTTTGAACGGGGTATGATAGTAGGTGCCAGGCACACCGGTGTGTGTGTCAAGAACTCTGACGCTGCTGGGGTTTTCACAATCAACAGTTTCCTTTGTGTATCAAAAATGTTTCCACCACTCGAAGAACATCCAGCCAACTTGAAACAACTGTAGGAAGATTTGGAGTCAACAAGGGTATCATCCCTGTGGAAGGCTTTCGACACTTTGTAGAGTCCATGCTCCGCCGAATTAAAGCTGTTCTGAGGGCAACTCAATATTAGGAAGATGTTCCTAATGTTTTGAATACTCGGTGTATAGTGTTCATAAGAAGACACTCCCTTTATCTGTCATTAGTGGTAAACTAATATATAACGTTCATAGTTAGACACTTAATGTATGCCTCACTAACAGTACACTAATATATAGCGTTGCTAGGAAGACACTTCCTTTGTCTCACAGGACATTTATTCAAACACTGTTAAGATATTGGTTTTGACAGTTCATTTCCAATGAGCTTAGCCCACCAGAAGTCTACCAAGTGGCACAATTAATGAGTTAACGTCCCTAGGTAACATTTCTTGGAGTTTGAGTTAAGTAGCATTTCATTTCTGCTGAGCTAATGTGGGTACTGGGCAGCCTCTATCATACAAGTTGGTTAGGGAAGCCAGCCTCCCATTGAAACCCATGTGTGCCAGGCAGGCTTACAGGTGAGGAGAGTAGAATCCTGGCTAGCACAGTACGTGTCCA
Source organism: Oncorhynchus mykiss (assembly GCF_013265735.2). NCBI lineage: Eukaryota > Metazoa > Chordata > Actinopteri > Salmoniformes > Salmonidae > Oncorhynchus > Oncorhynchus mykiss. The sequence goes on along the minus strand of NC_050571.1, from coordinate 43,505,685 downwards.
GTTTACCAGCCCCTTAAAGGGATACTTCGGAATTTTGGCAATGAGGCCCTTTATTTACTCCTCCAAAGTCAGATGAACTCGTGGATAAAACATTTTTGAAGGAAGTTCCTCGCAATGACGCTAGTTAGCATTGGCTCGCAAAACTACCTCTAACTTCCTTCATACTAGACAGAGACATACAAATTATCATTGCCAAAATCCCAAAGTATCCCTTTAATGCATGTGTCCTTGGTTCAACATGTTTGGCCTGGCCTCCCTCGATTCTCACCAAGTCCCTGTTATTGGCCCTTTGACTCTCGCCAAGTCCCTGTTATTTGCCCGTTGACTCTGACTAAGTCTGTTATTGCTCTGTTCCACGAAGTCTGTTATTAGTCTGTTGACTGTTACGAACTGTTCTTAGTGGTTTGTCGCTGTGTATCTCAGGTACCAGGCTTTATTAGACACCAACCAGGCCTCCCACTACCTGTTTAGCTGTGTTATGCCCTGGCTAGCTGTTCGACTGGACCTGATCAGCATTACTCTCATCACCACCGTAGCTCATCGTTTTCATGCACAATCACATCCCCCCAGCTTATGCAGGCTTGGCCATATCCTACGCCGTGCAAGTACACACACACACACACACACACACACACACACACACACACACACACGCATGGACGTACGCACATGCAAATGCACACACAATGTTAGGGTTTATCTTTACTATGGTTTAATTATTTTGACTTCCCCTTTAATGGAAAGGTTTGTAATTAAGTCTTTTTGATGTCTTATTTATAATTTCACTGTGGGATTACTACAGGTGTGGAAAGGAGCTCCCTCTTAGGGAACTATGAATTGAAATTGATTGAGCTGAATGGAGAAGTATAGCCTTATCAGCATGTCTGTCTATAGGGGTCGTAAAGGTTTATGGTTTGTGCTGCTCCTTCATTCATAGGGTATCATTGCAAACTGGGATGAACACTAGTGTTGACGTGGGTCTAGGTTGATTGTAATAGGGTATGCGGGTGTTAATCATTGACTTATCGCTTCTCTTGCTTTCTTCTCTATCTCCTTCTGTCTCTCTCCTCTTCAGCTGAATGGTCTTTTTCAGTTCACTGTGAGATTGCTGTCAGAGACAGACTCGCTTCACATCAGTGGAGAGGATCAATCATTATATAAAGGTAGGTAGGTAGGCCTAATGACACCAGGGAGTGCTGCCAACAGTCGGGGGAAGGTTGTTGATTGGCTGAACCATGTGTGGCTGAATCGAAAGTACACACATGCTGAGTCTGACACAAACACACACCTATAGATTTAACACAGCAGGACACAAGCACAGATGAAGCAACAACACTTACACAGGGACAGCATACTCGCAAGTAGGCACACACACACACAATACACATTCCTGCGTACGGTGCACCAACACAACATCCCAATAACACAATGACATCCCAGCAGGAAGCAGATATAGAACCCAGTGTGTGGCCCGTCACACATCACAGGACCTGTTTCACACCACTCATCATAAGGTAAACTTTTTCTTATAGCGCCAACAAGCTTTTGGAGATCTATAAATACATTTTCTGTTAAAAAGGTGGTTTCGCTTCTTGGGATTGGAGCTACAGAGATCAACACTCAACACTCAAGCACCAGTGACTCGGTGAATAAAAAAGTGGTCAGATGAAGAAGATGCTAAACTACAGGACTGTTTTGCTAGCACAGACTGGAACATGTTCCGGGATTCTTCCGATGGCATTGAGGAGTACACCACATCAGTCACATGGCTTCATCAATAAGTGCATCGATGACGTCAACCAGAAGCCATGGATTACAGGCAACATCCGCATTTTCTGAGCTAAAGGGTAGTGCTGTCGCTTTCAAGAAGCGGGACTCTAAACCCGGAAGTTTATAAGAAGTCCCGCTATGCCCTCCGACGAACCATCAAACAGGCAAAGCGTCAATACAGGACCTAGATTGAATCGTTCTACACCGGCTCCGACGACCGTTGGATGTGGCAGAGCTGGGAAAATATTAGACTACAAAAGGAAGCACAGCTAAATTACTTAAATGCTCATTTTCAGGCAAGTAATACTGAAACATGCATGATAGCATCAGCTGTTCCGGACAACTGTGATCACGCTCTCCGTAGCCGATGTGAGTAAGACCTTTAAACAGGTCAACATTCAGGGACAGACAGATTACCAGGACGTGTACTCCACGCATGCGCTGACTAACTGACAAGTGTCTTCACTGATATTTTCAAACTGAGTCTGTAATACCAACATGTTTCAAGCAGACCACCCTGTGCCCAAGAACACTAAGGTAAGCTGCCAAAATGACTACCGACCAGTAGCACTCACGTCTGTATCCATTTCTTTGAAAGGCTGGTTATGGCTCACATCAACACCCTTATCCCAGAAACCTTAGACCCACTACAATTTGCATACCGTCTCAACAGATCCACAGATGATGCAATCTCTATTGCACCCCACACTGCCCTTTCCCACCTCGACAAAAGGAACTCCTATGTGAGAATGCTATTAATAGACTATAGCTCAGTGTTCAACAACATAATGCCCTGAAAGCTCATCACTAAGCTAAGGACCCTGGGACTAAACATCTCCCGCTGCAACTGGATCCTGGACTTCCTGACGGGCCGCCCCCAGGTGGTAAGGGTAGGCAACAACACATCCGCCACACTGATCCTCAACATGGGGGCCCCTCAGTGGTGCATGCTCAGTCCCCTAATGTACTCCCTGATCTCTCATGACTGCATGGCAATGCATAACTCCAACACCATCATCAAGTTTGCCGATGATACAACAGTGGTAGGCCTGATCACCGACAACAATCAGACAGCCTATAGGGAGGAGGCCAGAGACCTGGCCGTGTGGTGTCAGGACAAAAACCTCTCCCTCAACGTGATCAAGACAAAGGAGATGATTGTGGACGACAGGAAAAGGAGGACCGAGCACGCCCCCATTCTCATCGACGGGGCTGTAGTGGAGCAGGTTGAGAGCTTCATGTTGCTTGGTGTCTACATCACCAACAAACTCATGGTCCAAACACACTAAGACAGTTGTGAAGAAGGCATGACAAAGCCAATTCCCCCTCAGGAGACTGAAAAGATTTGGCCTGGGTTCTCAGCTCCTCAAAAGGTTTTACAGCTGCACCATCAAGAGCATCCTGACTGGCAACTGCTTGGCCTCCGACCGCAAGGCACTACAGAGGGTAGTGTGTACGTCCCAGTACATCACTGGGGCCAAGCTTCCTGCCATCCAGGACTTCTATACCAGGTGGTGTCAGAGGAAGGCCCTAAAAATTGTCAAAGACTCCAGCCACTCTAGACATGGACTGTTCTCTCTGCTATCGCACGCCAAGTGGTACTGGAGCGCCAAGTTTAGGTCCAAAAGGCTTCTTAACAGCTTCTACCCCTAAACAGATAATCAAAGGGCTACCCAGACTCCTCTTGTATGCTGCTGCTACTCTCTATTTATTATCTATGCATAGTCACTTTAACTCGATCTACATGTACATATTACCTTGACTAACCGGTGCCCCCGCACATTGACTCTGTCCGTCTGCCCCCTACATATAGCCTCGCTATTGTTATTTTACTGCTGCTGTTTAATTATTTGTTACTTTTATTTTCCATTTTTTACGGTACACTTGTTTTTCTTAACTTAAAGCATTGTTGGTTAAGGGCTTGTAAGTAAGCATTTCACTGTAAGGTCTGTAATACCTGTTGTATTCAGCGCATGTGACAAATAAAATTTGATATTGGATTAAAAAAATTCTGTCAGAGCTTGGAGGGTGAGGCACCAAGACAGATCAGTGGGACATCCTCTCCTGCTCCCTGCTGGCCAGATAAGGGACAGATCTCCTTCCAGGACGTGGAGATGTGTTACCAGGACAACCTGCCACTGGTACTCAAGAAGCTCTCCTTTAACATCCTGCCAGAGGAGACCATCAGCATTGTGGGTCGCACAGGCTCAGATACTCACCATCCTTTATTCCCATGTATCATTTTACATCAGTACTGTTTCATTTTATAGTCCTATTTCCCCGCTGGTGTTTACCTGGTATTTACTAAGAAATCATTTGTATTGGTGTTTTTGTTTTTGAATGATTTTCATAGAAGCAAAGAAGTAATCCTTATCCAGTTTAACCACATCAACATGTGAAGATTACAGTTATCATGTATCTGAACTAATCATAGGTATGCTGAATAGTTCACTCACAACCCCGTTACTATCTGTCCATGGAAGTCCTCACTGGGCGTATCTCTCTTCAGACTGGTGGAGCTGACTGGGGGCTCCATCACCATCGACGGCATCAACATTGCCCAGATTGGATTGGACGACCTGAGAAGCAAGCTGTCAATCATTTCCCAGGAGCCCGTTCTCTTCATTGGCACCATCAGGTATGTATGAATGATTTACCGAAGTTTCCCCTATGTACATATCTAGAATCAGCTTCCCCTCCCCCAATCCTAACCTTAACCATTAGTGGGAAAATGTACTGACTCCAGATCAGTGTCTGATTCTTTATTCTTATTTTTTCTTACCAAATAGGTCCAATCTGAACCCATGGAATAAATACTCAGATGCTCAGATCTGGGATGCACTTGAGAAGACGCATATAAAGGAGGTGGTAAGTAGGGATATATGGTCAATGGAAGCATAAATAGAGACCCCAAATATAATGATAAATGTCTGTTCAAAAATTTCAAGTAGTCCTTTTTTTATAATTTTTTTTATTTATTATTTATTACAAAAAACACAAGGAAGGGGTAACATTAAAGTATTAGAACATGAAGGACAAACAATACAGCATCAACACACTATCAAACATGTATCAGTCTTTCTGCAACAGAGCCATACTTATGTGTGAGGGTGATATAAAATATATGTAATAGTTTCCTTGATCATGATCACAACCTTGTGAAACCCTCCAAGATCCCCCCCCCCCCCCCCCCCCCAGTTCCCCAATAGCTGTCCCTCATCCATTCGAGACCCCTCCCACCGGAAGAAAAGCAATTAACACAATTAATTCCATTCTCCACCCCCAAGAACTCCCCAATGCACCAACAACCAAGAGAATGAACTAAAGAGAAAAAAGGAAAAGACAGAAGAAACCAACAATGCAATTTTTTAAACAAAATAATAATTTTAAAACAAAGTACATCAAGGACAACTGAAATCATTACAGCAATGCCTACTTTATATGTTTGTGTGCATGTTTGGCACTATTACATGTATGTGTGTGTTCTTGTATGTGTTTATTTGAGAGTGTGTGTGTGTGTGTATATATGTATATGTATATATGTATGTATGTAAGTATGTATGTATATGTATGTATATGTATGTACAGTGCCTTGCGAAAGTATTCGGCCCCCTTGAACTTTGCGACCTTTTGCCACATTTCAGGCTTCAAACATAAAGATATAAAACTGTATTTTTTGTGAAGAATCAACAAGTGGGACACAATCATGAAGTGGAACGACATTTATTGGATATTTCAAACTTTTTTAACAAATCAAAAACTGAAAAATTGGGCGTGCAAAATTATTCAGCCCCCTTAAGTGAATACTTTGTAGCGCCACCTTTTGCTGCGATTACAGCTGTAAGTCGCTTGGGGTATGTCTCTATCAGTTTTGCACATCGAGAGACTGACATCCTTGCAAAACAGCTCGAGCTCAGTGAGGTTGGATGGAGAGCATTTGTGAACAGCAGTTTTCAGTTCTTTCCACAGATTCTCGATTGGATTCAGGTCTGGACTTTGACTTGGCCATTCTAACACCTGGATATGTTTATTTTTGAACCATTCCATTGTAGATTTTGCTTTATGTTTTGGATCATTGTCTTGTAGGAAGACAAATCTCCGTCCCAGTCTCAGGTCTTTTGCAGACTCCATTAGGTTTTCTTCCAGAATGGTCCTGTATTTGGCTCCATCCATCTTCCCATCAATTTTAACCATCTTCCCTGTCCCTGCTGAATAAAAGCAGGCCCAAACCATGATGCTGCCACCACCATGTTTGACAGTGGGGATGGTGTGTTCAGCTGTGTTGCTTTTACGCCAAACATAACGTTTTGCATTGTTGCCAAAAAGTTCAATTTTGGTTTCATCTGACCCGAGCACCTTCATCCACATGTTTGGTGTGTCTTCCAGGTGGCTTGTGGCAAACTTTAAACAACACTTTTTATGGATATCTTTAAGAAATGGCTTTCTTCTCGCCACTCTTCCATAAAGGCCAGATTTGTGCAATATACGACTGATTGTTGTCCTATGGACAGAGTCTCCCACCTCAGCTGTAGATCTCTGCAGTTCATCCAGAGTGATCAAGGGCTGAAAGTTTAGAGGGACGGCCAGGTCTTGGTAGATTTGCAGTGGTCTGATACTCCTTCCATTTCAATATTATCGCTTGCACAGTGATCCTTGGGAAATCTTTTTGTATCCAAATCCGGCTTTAAACTTCTTCACAACAGTATCTCGGACCTGCCTGGTGTGTTCCTTGTTCTTCATGATGCTCTCTGCACTTTTAACGGACCTCTGAGACTATCACAGTGCAGGTGCATTTATACGGAGACTTGATTACACACAGGTGGATTGTATTTATCATCATTAGTCATTTAGGTCAACATTGGATCATTCAGAGATCCTCACTGAACTTCTGGAGTTTGCTGCACTGAAAATAAAGGGGCTGAATAATTTTGCACGCCCAATTTTTCAGTTTTTGATTTGTTAAAAAAGTTTGAAATATCCAATAAATGTCGTTCCACTTCATGATTGTGTCCCACTTGTTGTTGATTCTTCAAAAAAAATATCTTATATCTTTGTTTGAAGCCTGAAATGTGGCAAAAGGTCGCAAAGTTCAAGGGGGCTGAATACTTTCGCAAGGCACTGTATATGTATGTATATGTGTGTGTGTGTGTGTGTGTGTGTGTATATATATATAGTAGTCTTTATGTTGGCATCATAGTATAGTATAAGGCAATGCATATATACTATCTTCAGATAAAGTGTTATTACTGCTGAGAGTAATTGATAACAAATCCTAGACCTGTTTAAGATTAAAAATCCCCTCTAGAGTTGTTGGAACAGTTGAAAAACGATATCTGTGGCTTGTTTTGACTTAATTTTGTCTACCATCATATTCAGATCAGCCAACTGCCCCTTTCCCTCCAGTCTGAGGTGACAGAGAACGGAGAGAACTTCTCAGTAGGAGAGGGACAACTACGGTGTGTGGCAAGAGCACTGCTTAGACACAGCAAGGTAAACGCACGCACGCACACACACACACTAGTGTCACATCTCTTTCTCTCCACACCACACACAAACACACAGACACACAGTACAACAGATGAGTGCAGTTAAAATAAAATAAATCTATGTTACCACATAGGAAAGCTTGTGTGCATCACATCCTACTTTTTGAGGTTGTCACATAAGAACATTGAGAATGTAAGGCAGCAACTTCCCAAAGGCGTAACATTGCCACCACATGGCTTCTATTGTTATTTCACTTTGATTCTGTAGAATGCAGTTGGAAATACGAACAACTGAGGATGACAAAAGACGTTGCATTTAGGGACTAGTCTTACATTAGTTATAACACTCCTTAATTAAGATTATAATATTTATGTCCATGTTCAAAGAACCAACACTGTTTTTCCATTCTTTCCAATATTACTACTTCCTTATTCTGCCAACCTTAGAGATTGAACCATTCTCTGCAAAGTGTGCTTAAATGTGACATGTGTTGGGGGTTGCCAGAACTTGCTGTTGGACGAGGCGATGGCAGCCATTGACACAGAGACAGACCGGCTGATTCAGGACACCATCCATGAGTCGTTCAGCAGCTGCACCACGCTGATCATCGCCCATCGCCTCAATACAGTGATGAGCTGTAACAGGATCATGGTGTTGGACCAGGGACAGGTGGGTCTTCTGCACCATAGAAATATACAATGTCTCAAATAGCACCCTATTCCCTATGTAGTGCACTACTTTTGACCTGGGACTATAGGGTTCTGGTCAAAAGTAGCTCAAATCTATTGAATCATGTGAAAGGTGGGCTAATATACTAAACAAAATATTTGATATACTACATTATACTTAAGGGCACATTTCTGTTGTGAGTCAAAAGACTTGTTGGTCATAAAATACTTTATTTATTTTCTCAATTCCACAACAGATGTTGGAATTCGACACCCCTGCTGCTCTGCTGGCAGACGTCAACTCCAGATTCCGGGCCATGTTCGAGGCATTTGACGGCAAGCTCAGTAACACAAAGAAGTGACCCCAGTCGTTGAATAGGTACAAAAGAGCTCTTGTAAAACAGGCAATGCAGCAGAGGACCTCACTTGCACAAACTTTGAAGATGAACATCTCAATCTTTCCATGAAGCGAGGAAGATGTTATTTTAAAGGGCAATAGTAGAGGTTCTTACAATTACTGCTAAATCTAGAGAAGTCTGTTGATATCAAAAACCAATGATGGCTTCATGACAATGATGACAATGTTCCAAAAGATGCATCAAAGATGTGGATCTAAGGAAAGTTGGGAGTGTCATACCTGCTGACTTTTGCTGCTGTGTGGAAAGATAATTTCTCTGAGGCCAAAAAAGCAAGTGCAAACAAAGGGGAACATATCCATGACACTACAGTGGCACTTTAAATTCCATGATAATGTTGCTCTAGAGGGCTATCAATGAGACTCGGAAGAGAACATTCTATATGTGTTTTACTGATATACAGTGCCTTGCGAAAGTATTCGGCCCCCTTGAACTTTGCGACCATTTAGGTCAACATTGGATCATTCAGAGATCCTCACTGAACTTCTGGAGAGAGTTTGCTGCACTGAAAGTAAAGGGGCTGAATAATTTTGCACGCCCAATTTTTCAGTTTTTGATTTGTTAAAAAAGTTTGAAATATCCAATAAATGTCGTTCCACTTCATGATTGTGTCCCACTTGTTGTTGATTCTTCACAAAAAAATACAGTTTTATATCTTTATGTTTGAAGCCTGAAATGTGGCAAAAGGTCGCAAAGTTCAAGGGGGCCGAATACTTTCGCAAGGCACTGTAATTAGAAGGAAACCTACAGGTAAGTGCCAAAATAAAGGAAACACTAACTTTAAGTGTCTAGAGCCACCACAAGCCGCCCTAGACACTGTGTAGGCCAGTTACACAAAAAAATCTAATGTAATCCATTCAAAATTCAGGCTATAACACAGCAAAATGTGGAAAAAGTCAAGGGGTGTGAATAATTTCTGAAGGCACTATACAAGCTAACTGCTGCTACCAGACTTTTTTATTATGATTGCTAGATAATGCAAAATTTTAAAAAATCCCCCGAATCTCCCCAAAATACGTGTAAATATTTCACTATAAATTGTGCCTTCCTTTATTATACATATGCTAAAATGTTTCTTCTATTCTACATTTACATTGTTTGTATTTTGATATTTTATTATTTCTTATTTTTTGTTGCATTGTTTAAGGAACCTGAAAGTAAGCATTTAGTTGGACGTTGTATACCAGGGATAGGCAACTCCACTCCTCGGGGGCCTGATTGGTGTCACACTTTTGCCCCAGCCCCAGCTAACACACCTTACACCAATAATACACTAATCATGATCTTCAGTTTTGAATGAAATTCATTTCAATCAGCTGTGTTTGCTGCGGATGGAGGGAAAAGTGACACCACTCTGACCCCCGTGGACTGGAGTTTCCCATCCCTGGTGTACAATGCCTTTGGATACTATTCAGACCCCTTGACTTTTTCCACATTTTGATACATTAGACTTATTCTAAAATTTATTAAATAAAACAAAGTCCTCAGAAATCTACACACATTACCCTATAATGACAAAGCAAAAACAGAAATACCTTATTTACATAAGAATTCAGACCCTTTGGTATGAGACTTGAAATTGAGCTCAGGTGCATCCTGTTTCCATTGGTCATCCTTGAGATGTTTATACAACTTAATTGGAGTCCACCTGTGGAAAATTAAATTGCTTGGACATGATTTGGGAAAGGCACACACCCGTCTATGTAATGTCCCACAGTTGACAGTGCATGTCAGAGCAAAAACCAAGCCATGAGGTCAAAGGAATTGTCCTTGGAGTTTGTCAGAATATGTGGGATTTTGTTTGTCCACCTGCCTCTTGAGGTTTGACCACAAGCTCTCAATGGGATTAAGGTCTGGGGAGTTTCCTGGCGATTGACCCAAGATATTGATGTATTGTTCCCCGAGCCACTTAGTTATCACTTTTGCCTTATGGCAAGGTGCTCCATCATGCTGGAAAAGGCATTGATTGTCACCAAACTGTTCCTGGATGGTTTGGAGAAGTTTCTCTTGGAGGATGTGTTGATACCATTCTTTATTCATGGCTGTGTTCTTAGGCAAAATTGTGAGTGTGCCCACTCCCTTGGCTGAAAAGCAACCCCACATATGAATGGTCTCAGGATGCTTTACTGTTGGCATGACACAGGACTGATGGTAGCACTCACCTTGTCTTCTCCGGACAAGCTTTTTTTCCGGATGCCCCAAACAATCGGAAAGGGGATTCATCAGAGAAAATGACTTTACCCCAGTCCTCAACAGTCCAATCCCTGTACCCTTTGCAGAATATCAGTCTGTCCCTGATGTTTTTCCCGGAGAGAAGTATCTTCTTTGCTGCCCTTCTTGACACCAGGCCATCCTCCATAAGTCTTCACCTCACTGTGTGTGCAGATGTACTCACACCTGCCTGCTGCCATTCCTGAGCAAGCTCTGTACTGGTGGTGCCCCGATCCCGCACCTGAATCAACTTTAGGAGACAGTCCTGGCGCTTGCTGGACTTTCTTGGGCGCCCTGAAGCCTTCTTCACAACAATTGAACCGCTCGCCTTGAAGTTCTTGATGATCCGATAAATGGTTGCTTTAGGTGCAATCTTACTGGCAGCAATATCCTTGCCTGTGAAGCACTTTTTGTGCAAAGCAAAGTGTTTCCTTGCAGGTAACCATGATTGACAGAGGAAGAACAATGATTCCAAGCACCACCCTCCTTTTGAAGCTTCCAGTCTGTTATTCAAACTCAATCAGCATGACAGAGTGATCTCCAGCCTTGTCCTCGTCAACACTCACACCTGTGTTAACGAGAGAATCACTGACATGTCAGCTGGTCCTTTTGTGGCAGGGAAGCTAGCTAGCAAGTTAGCTTGGGTGCTTGAATGCCGTTGTAAGGTCAGAACGCTCAAGTCAACCCTACTCCTCTGCACAAGCTTTCATTGTACGCTCCGAGAGCGAAATGCTCTGAATTCCCAAATGGACAATCTGACAACGCTCTGAATTTACGAGTGCACTCTGGCACTCCATATTGGATTTAAGAACACACCCGAAGTCATAAAATGTCTAACTAGTAATTTGTTATGCTAATTAGCTAGCATAGCAACAGCATCAACTTCTGGTAGACAGGTGAAGCGCAAGTACGCTCATCTGAAAGGATACTGTGCCGTTTACAGTATACTAAAATTAACTAATAGTATGTAGTATATACTCATTATGTAGTATACAGTACGTTAGTATGGGTATTCGAACACAGCTCGTGTATCCAGTACATACGACTAATACAACTTGAAACTTTAACTTGAAACACACACGCACACACTTTTAAACCTCCTATGCACATTTGAGACCCCTATTTCAAAGTCAGTAGCTATGTTTCCATTAACTTGTCCAGTGATATATATTTTTTCTTTGGTCGACCTTTTAGAAAGTTTGCATTGAAAATAGATGCAACGATTGTCTGCTAGGGTGCCTAGCCATTTAACTATCTTGTCGATTTACAAACAGCTGAGCATGATGTCACACCAAAAAAATTAAAATGTTCCAGCAAAAACCTACAGTGTGGAATAAAAATGTAGTGGTTGAAGTGTTTTCATTACCCATTTAGACAAATTGTGCATTAATAAATAAAGTTTGACTGAAGAAAAATTCACCTCTGTCGAACGGATAAAAATGTTGATCTTCAGAAAATGTCTCCTATGTCTGCCGTTTCCATTACACATTTTATTTATTTTGTGACATTGCTTTTGTCAATGGAAACTTGCCTACTGATATTTTTCCTTCTAGCCATGGTAGCTAAAATAATGGACAACTGGGCATTTTTATACATGACCCTAAGAATGCTAGGATGTTAATTGCTTAATTAACTCAGGAACCACACCTGTGTGGAAGCACCTGCGTTCAATATACTTTGTATCCTTATTTACTCAAGGGTTTCCTTTATTTTTCAGTTACATGTATATCACTTGCAGGGATGCAACTTTTGGTTTTAGAAGTGGGGGGGACAATTTAATTTTTTTGATCCAGTCGGATAAACACTCCAAACCTCCTAACAGATCAATCGAAGGCGTCCCCATGGTCCTAAATCACAACCTCTTTTTGTATTACATTCCAATGAAAACTGGAGGGGATAAAAATGCAACTCCAGAATGTGGGACATGCCCCCCCCCCCCCCCCCCCCCCCCCCTCCGTCCGTCCGTCCCCAGTGAAAGTTGCGCCCCTGATCACTTGAAAAAACCACAATGCTGGTTGGCGAAATGTATACGTTTTTAACGATATATTTAGTCAAAATTACATTACTCAGTCAAATCACTGGACAACTGATACCAAAGCAACCATTCCACATAAGCACTGTCAGGAATATATTCTCAGATTTACGTGTTGAGTAATAATAATAATACATGTGTCAATACTAAATCAGAATTTATTATATTGTAATCATTTTGGTGAATCCTAACAGATGCAGTGTATATATGTGCCTCTACAGTTATCAGTCATTGTGTAGTGTAGTGATGTTGTAGCTTATGCCTTTTGTTATGGCACAAGATTAGCATTTTTGTTGCGTTAACCTTCTGTTTAGGGTATTTTATCCTTATGCTGGTATGTTGAAACTGTATCTGCATATAGTCTCTTGTATTGTTGCAGGAATGTAGTATATCAATGTGTAATCATTGTGTATTGGAATAAAGCACAGTTATATTCATGAGTATGCAGAACAGCAGTTGTGGAATAAATAATGAAAGGTATTGTTTTAGTTCTAAACAACCACAGACCATGACTGCAACTGTTTTTGGACAAAGTTTAGGATTGTAAACATCTAGATGCCTTAAAAACTAACATTTCTAATATACTGAGCAAACATGGTGTGCAATAAGCAATATGTTGCTAGATAAATTGTAAAGATTGCCTTGAAATATTGTATATTCTGAAATGTTTTATGATTTTTATACATGAAATATTGTCCTTGCATTCATTGTTCTCGGATATGGTGCTTCCCTGGCTTGCATGGTGCTCTGATAATGAATTACCCATCACCAGGAAAAATTGGAGACATTGCCTGCCCTAGGACAATTTATTTCGGTACTGTTTACCACGCTTGCCAAATATCAGAAATCAACTGATCATGCAATATATGTTTTTGATGTATTTTGGACCATTTTCAATGATGTTGACTACTTTTAAAACGTATTCTTCTACAGAACCACTGAACCGATCAGCACCAAATGTTGTGTTTTCCAAGACTCTTGCTCAAACAATATGGCCGCGATGATTTTTCCCGTCCAACAGCGCCACCAAAATTACAAACAACCATAAATACATTCATTTATATTGACATCCTAAAAAGTGGCACTATTCACTTCACTTCTCCCTAACCTTAAAAATCAACCATATTAATTTCACATTAAAACAATCTGTTAATTGCACATCATACCGATCCTTCACATAAATACATTAGACCAGCAGTAGGGGGCACAAGGGGCAATGGAGTGGTTTCTCTTACTGAGACAAACTTGTCCAAATGGAAACCTTTAACTGCTTTTTAAATCTAATTTTACTTTTTCTTTGCTTGCTCTCCAAGGGAAGGCTATTCCATAGACAAATGCCTCTATGGAAAAACATGCTCCTCGCAGTACTGTTTACTCTTGGCATTTTACAAGACATAACACTAGCTCTGGTATTGTGACTGTGTTGGTTATAGACCATATCAATGTGTTTTTGTCATGTAACCTGGGGCACAATCATTTAAGATGTCAAGTTTAATTTGGGCAACAAGCCCACCGGGAACTCCTGATAACCTGATAACATTATTTTGCATGACTTGCATTATCTTTTTCAGCTTTTTAGATAGCCCACTATACCAAGCAGAGCAGGCATATTCAAAATTACACTAAATTAAGGTTGAGACGAGCAGTTTCTTAACTTTAATGTTAAAATATCTAGTGTTGCGATATAAACGTCAATTTGTTCACCATTTTAGAAAGAATTTTAGCAGCAATCGGGTCTCCAGGGAAACACCAAGATAAGATACACTTGTTTTAGATTCAATCTCCTTGCTTGCACAGGTTACTGTTATCTTGTCAGCCCTAAGCAATCTAAGTTTTGTTCCAAACAAAATCGATAAAGTTTTTCCCAAATGTAGTGACAATTTGTTGTTAGAGATTGGTTGTCTGACGTAATGCAATTACTTACTCAGGGTCTCATCTATGTAAACTATATCCTTCCCTGATACCAGTATGGCTGAATCATCAGCAGAATCATTTGCAAATAAATTCATTAAAATCCTACAATGTGATTTTCTGGATTTTCTTTTTCTCATTTTGTCTGTCATAGTTGAAGTGTACCTATGATGAAAATGACAGGCCTCTCTCATCTTTTTAAGTGGGAGAACTTGCACAATTGGTGGCTGACTAAATACTTTTTTGCCCCACTGTACACTTTAGTTGGAGTCATTAAAACTAGTGCATATCATGTTTCTATTCATAATCCTTGACTTGTTTTTACAACTTGATTGGAGTCCACCTGTGGTCAATTCAATTGATTGGACATGATTTGGAAAGGCACACACCTTTCTATATAAGGTCCAACAGTTGACAGTGCATGTCAGATCAAAAACCAAGCCATGAGGTCGAATGAATTGTCCGTAGAGCTCCGAGACAGGATTGTGTCGAGGCACAGGTTTGGGGAAGGGTATACCAAAACATTTCTGAAGAATTCACAGTGGCCTCCATCATTCTTAAATGGAAGAAGTTTAAAACCCCCAATACTCTTCCTAGCAATCAGGGGAGAAGGGCCTTGGTCAGGGAGGTCACCAAGGACCCGATGGTCACTCTGACAGAGCTCCAGAGTTCCTCTGTGGACATGGGAGAACCTTCCAGGGGGACAACCATCTCTGCAGCACTCCACCAATCAGGCCTTTATGGTAGAGTGGCCGGATGGAAGCCACTCCTCAGTAAAAGGCACATGAAATCCCGCTTGGAGTTTGCCAAATGGCTCCTAAAGGACTCTCAGACCATGAGTTACAAGATTCTCCGGTCTGATGAAACCAACATGAACTCTTTGGCCAGAATGCAAACCTCATGTCTGGAGGAAACATGGCACCATCCCACCGGTGAAACATGGTATTGGCAGCATCATTCTGTGGGGATGTTTTTCAGCGGCAGGGACTGGGAGACTAGTCAGGATCGAGGGAAAGATGAACGGAGCAAAGTACAGAGATCCTTGAGGAAAACTCTATCGAACATCTCAGGAGAGCCCTGAAAATAGCTGTGCAGCGACGCTCCCCATCCAACCAGACAGGGGATGAAAGGATCTGCAGAAAAAAATGGGAGAAACTCCCCAAATACAAGTGTGCCAAGCTTGTAGCGTCATACCCAAGAGGACTTGAGGCTGTACTCGCTGCCAAAGGTCCTTCAACAAAGTCCGAATACTGATGTAAATGTGAGATTACAGCGATGATTTTTCCCGTCCAACAGCGCCACCAAAATTACAAACAACCATAAATACATTCATTTATATTGACATCCTAAAAAGTGGCACTATTCACTTCACTTCTCCCTAACCTTAAAAATCAACCATATTAATTTCACATTAAAACAATCTGTTAATTGCACATCATACCGATCCTTCACATAAATACATTAGACCAGCAGTAGGGGGCACAAGGGGCAATGGAGTGGTTTCTCTTACTGAGACAAACTTGTCCAAATGGAAACCTTTAACTGCTTTTTAAATCTAATTTTACTTTTTCTTTGCTTGCTCTCCAAGGGAAGGCTATTCCATAGACAAATGCCTCTATGGAAAAACATGCTCCTCGCAGTACTGTTTACTCTTGGCATTTTACAAGACATAACACTAGCTCTGGTATTGTGACTGTGTTGGTTATAGACCATATCAATGTGTTTTTGTCATGTAACCTGGGGCACAATCATTTAAGATGTCAAGTTTAATTTGGGCAACAAGCCCACCGGGAACTCCTGATAACCTGATAACATTATTTTGCATGACTTGCATTATCTTTTTCAGCTTTTTAGATAGCCCACTATACCAAGCAGAGCAGGCATATTCAAAATTACACTAAATTAAGGTTGAGACGAGCAGTTTCTTAACTTTAATGTTAAAATATCTAGTGTTGCGATATAAACGTCAATTTGTTCACCATTTTAGAAAGAATTTTAGCAGCAATCGGGTCTCCAGGGAAACACCAAGATAAGATACACTTGTTTTAGATTCAATCTCCTTGCTTGCACAGGTTACTGTTATCTTGTCAGCCCTAAGCAATCTAAGTTTTGTTCCAAACAAAATCGATAAAGTTTTTCCCAAATGTAGTGACAATTTGTTGTTAGAGATTGGTTGTCTGACGTAATGCAATTACTTACTCAGGGTCTCATCTATGTAAACTATATCCTTCCCTGATACCAGTATGGCTGAATCATCAGCAGAATCATTTGCAAATAAATTCATTAAAATCCTACAATGTGATTTTCTGGATTTTCTTTTTCTCATTTTGTCTGTCATAGTTGAAGTGTACCTATGATGAAAATGACAGGCCTCTCTCATCTTTTTAAGTGGGAGAACTTGCACAATTGGTGGCTGACTAAATACTTTTTTGCCCCACTGTACACTTTAGTTGGAGTCATTAAAACTAGTGCATATCATGTTTCTATTCATAATCCTTGACTTGTTTTTACAACTTGATTGGAGTCCACCTGTGGTCAATTCAATTGATTGGACATGATTTGGAAAGGCACACACCTTTCTATATAAGGTCCAACAGTTGACAGTGCATGTCAGATCAAAAACCAAGCCATGAGGTCGAATGAATTGTCCGTAGAGCTCCGAGACAGGATTGTGTCGAGGCACAGGTTTGGGGAAGGGTATACCAAAACATTTCTGAAGAATTCACAGTGGCCTCCATCATTCTTAAATGGAAGAAGTTTAAAACCCCCAATACTCTTCCTAGCAATCAGGGGAGAAGGGCCTTGGTCAGGGAGGTCACCAAGGACCCGATGGTCACTCTGACAGAGCTCCAGAGTTCCTCTGTGGACATGGGAGAACCTTCCAGGGGGACAACCATCTCTGCAGCACTCCACCAATCAGGCCTTTATGGTAGAGTGGCCGGATGGAAGCCACTCCTCAGTAAAAGGCACATGAAATCCCGCTTGGAGTTTGCCAAATGGCTCCTAAAGGACTCTCAGACCATGAGTTACAAGATTCTCCGGTCTGATGAAACCAACATGAACTCTTTGGCCAGAATGCAAACCTCATGTCTGGAGGAAACATGGCACCATCCCACCGGTGAAACATGGTATTGGCAGCATCATTCTGTGGGGATGTTTTTCAGCGGCAGGGACTGGGAGACTAGTCAGGATCGAGGGAAAGATGAACGGAGCAAAGTACAGAGATCCTTGAGGAAAACTCTATCGAACATCTCAGGAGAGCCCTGAAAATAGCTGTGCAGCGACGCTCCCCATCCAACCAGACAGGGGATGAAAGGATCTGCAGAAAAAAATGGGAGAAACTCCCCAAATACAAGTGTGCCAAGCTTGTAGCGTCATACCCAAGAGGACTTGAGGCTGTACTCGCTGCCAAAGGTCCTTCAACAAAGTCCGAATACTGATGTAAATGTGAGATTACAGCGATGATTTTTCCCGTCCAACAGCGCCACCAAAATTACAAACAACCATAAATACATTCATTTATATTGACATCCTAAAAAGTGGCACTATTCACTTCACTTCTCCCTAACCTTAAAAATCAACCATATTAATTTCACATTAAAACAATCTGTTAATTGCACATCATACCGATCCTTCACATAAATACATTAGACCAGCAGTAGGGGGCACAAGGGGCAATGGAGTGGTTTCTCTTACTGAGACAAACTTGTCCAAATGGAAACCTTTAACTGCTTTTTAAATCTAATTTTACTTTTTCTTTGCTTGCTCTCCAAGGGAAGGCTATTCCATAGACAAATGCCTCTATGGAAAAACATGCTCCTCGCAGTACTGTTTACTCTTGGCATTTTACAAGACATAACACTAGCTCTGGTATTGTGACTGTGTTGGTTATAGACCATATCAATGTGTTTTTGTCATGTAACCTGGGGCACAATCATTTAAGATGTCAAGTTTAATTTGGGCAACAAGCCCACCGGGAACTCCTGATAACCTGATAACATTATTTTGCATGACTTGCATTATCTTTTTCAGCTTTTTAGATAGCCCACTATACCAAGCAGAGCAGGCATATTCAAAATTACACTAAATTAAGGTTGAGACGAGCAGTTTCTTAACTTTAATGTTAAAATATCTAGTGTTGCGATATAAACGTCAATTTGTTCACCATTTTAGAAAGAATTTTAGCAGCAATCGGGTCTCCAGGGAAACACCAAGATAAGATACACTTGTTTTAGATTCAATCTCCTTGCTTGCACAGGTTACTGTTATCTTGTCAGCCCTAAGCAATCTAAGTTTTGTTCCAAACAAAATCGATAAAGTTTTTCCCAAATGTAGTGACAATTTGTTGTTAGAGATTGGTTGTCTGACGTAATGCAATTACTTACTCAGGGTCTCATCTATGTAAACTATATCCTTCCCTGATACCAGTATGGCTGAATCATCAGCAGAATCATTTGCAAATAAATTCATTAAAATCCTACAATGTGATTTTCTGGATTTTCTTTTTCTCATTTTGTCTGTCATAGTTGAAGTGTACCTATGATGAAAATGACAGGCCTCTCTCATCTTTTTAAGTGGGAGAACTTGCACAATTGGTGGCTGACTAAATACTTTTTTGCCCCACTGTACACTTTGGTTGGAGTCATTAAAACTAGTGCATATCATGTTTCTATTCATAATCCTTGACTTGTTTTTACAACTTGATTGGAGTCCACCTGTGGTCAATTCAATTGATTGGACATGATTTGGAAAGGCACACACCTTTCTATATAAGGTCCAACAGTTGACAGTGCATGTCAGATCAAAAACCAAGCCATGAGGTCGAATGAATTGTCCGTAGAGCTCCGAGACAGGATTGTGTCGAGGCACAGGTTTGGGGAAGGGTATACCAAAACATTTCTGCAGAATTCACAGTGGCCTCCATCATTCTTAAATGGAAGAAGTTTAAAACCCCCAATACTCTTCCTAGCAATCAGGGGAGAAGGGCCTTGGTCAGGGAGGTCACCAAGGACCCGATGGTCACTCTGACAGAGCTCCAGAGTTCCTCTGTGGACATGGGAGAAAATTCCAGGGGGACAACCATCTCTGCAGCACTCCACCAATCAGGCCTTTATGGTAGAGTGGCCGGATGGAAGCCACTCCTCAGTAAAAGGCACATGAAATCCCGCTTGGAGTTTGCCAAATGGCTCCTAAAGGACTCTCAGACCATGAGTTACAAGATTCTCCGGTCTGATGAAACCAACATGAACTCTTTGGCCAGAATGCAAACCTCATGTCTGGAGGAAACATGGCACCATCCCACCGGTGAAACATGGTATTGGCAGCATCATTCTGTGGGGATGTTTTTCAGCGGCAGGGACTGGGAGACTAGTCAGGATCGAGGGAAAGATGAACGGAGCAAAGTACAGAGATCCTTGAGGAAAACTCTATCGAACATCTCAGGAGAGCCCTGAAAATAGCTGTGCAGCGACGCTCCCCATCCAACCAGACAGGGGATGAAAGGATCTGCAGAAAAAAATGGGAGAAACTCCCCAAATACAAGTGTGCCAAGCTTGTAGCGTCATACCCAAGAGGACTTGAGGCTGTACTCGCTGCCAAAGGTCCTTCAACAAAGTCCGAATACTGATGTAAATGTGAGATTTCAGGTTTTCATTTTTTTTAATGCATTTGTAAACATTCCTAAAAAACAGTTTTTGCTTTGTTATTAAGGGGTATGGTGTGTAGATTGGGGGAAAAAAGCTATTATCAATTTTAGAATAAGGCTGTAATTTAACAAAATGTGGGAAAAGTCAAGGGGTTTGAATACTTTGTCCTGAATGCCGAGCGTCAGGTCTGGAGGAAACCTTGCACCATCCCTACGGTGAAGCATGGTGTTGGCGGAATCATGCTGTGGGGATATTTTTAAACGGCAGGGACTGGGAGACTAGTCAGAATCGAGGGAAAGATGAACTGAGCAAACTGCAGAGAGAGCCTTGATGAAAACCTGCTCAAGACCTCAGACTGGGGCGAAGGTTCACCTTCCAACAGGACAACGACCCTAAGCACATAGCCAAAACAATGCAGGAATGGTTTCGGGACAAGTCTCTGAATGTCCTTGAGTGGCCCAGCCAGAGCCCGGACTTAAACCTGATCGAACATCTCTGGAGAGACCTGAAAATAGCTGTGCAGTGACACTCCCCAACCAAACTGACAGAGTTTGAGAGCATCTGCAGAGGAGAATGGGAGAAGCTCCCCAAATACAGGTGTACCAAGTTTGTAGTGTCATACCCAAGAAGACTCAAGGCTGTAATCGCTGCCAAAGGTGCTTTAACAAAGTACTGAGTAAAGGGTCTGAATACTTATGTAAATGTGATATTTCCGTTTTTTTTTTTAGATTTGCAAACATTTCTAAAAACCCGTTTTTGCTTTGTCATTATGGGGTATTTCGTGTAGAGTGATGAGGAAAAAACTATTTCATAAATTTTAGAATAAGGCTGTAAGGTGACAAAATGTGAAAAGGGGTCTGAATAGTTTGTTAGTCGTTTTATAATTTGATTACGCTATATTTAGAAAGCCTGTAAGTAATTTCAAGCCTTATTCATACAGTTTTGTTGAATAGGAAATGTTTCATATAAAATATTACATTTTCATATTTTTATCATATATCCTCAACTCACTACACCTCAACAATTTTTAACTATTTTTACCAGAAAGGTGAGATTTTAACCTTTGAGTATGCAGCATTTCTAGTTATTTTTTATGGCACTCATGATAAATCACTACTTTTGGGGATTACTTTTTCCGATTACATTTAGTTACATTAACTGGTTTTAAATTCCCATGTATCTAATGAAAAATACAAGTTAAATGGGTTTCCATCGCATTTTTAACTCTGATGGTTTTGTCTCAAACTGTTGCGTTATATAGCAAATGTGCCAATTCCAGTTCAAGCACATTCGCTCCAGCCAACAGCCACCTACATTATGAGATTATTATGGATACGAGTGATATTATTTGTATTTGTCAATTGGTAGTCAAGCGCCGATCATCACGTCACCAGAAAAATACCCTCAATATTAATTGGAAAGCTCATCACCTTGCACATTTACCACCTTGTGAAGTTCATCATCATTTATTTCAACTGTTGCCTAATAAACTGTTGCCTAATAAGCTTTCCACCTTCTCCACTGCAGTCCTGTCGATGTGGATAGGGGCGTGCTTCCTCTCCTGTTTCCTGAAATCTATGATCAACTCCTTCGTTTTGTTGACGTTGAGGGAGAAGTTATTTTCCTGGCACCACTCAGCCAGGGCCCTCACCTCCTCCCTGTAGTCTGTCTTGTCATTTCTGATAATCAGGCCTACTACTGTTGTGTCATCTGTAAACTTGATGATTGAGTTCAAGGAGTGTGTGGCCATGCAGTCGGGGCTGAGCACGCACCCTTGTGGGGCCCCTGTGTTGAGGATCAGCAAAGTGGAGGTGTTGTTTCCTACCTTCACCACCAGAGGGCGGCATGTCAGGAAGTCCAGGAAGCAGTTGTACAGGGCAGAGTTCAGACCCAGGTCCCCGAGCTTAATGATGAGCTTGAAGGGTACCATGGTGTTGAAGGCTGAGCTATAGTCAATGAACAGCATTCTAGGTATCCTTCTTGTCCAGATGGGATAAGGCAGTGTTCAGTGCGATAGCGATTGCATCTTCTGTGGATCTATTGAGGCGGTAAGCAAATTGACGTGGATCTATTGAGGCGGTAAGCAAATTGACGTGGGTCTAGGGTGTCAGGTAAGATTAAGGTGATATGATCCTTAATTAGCATCTCAAAACACTTCATGAGGAGTGCTATGGGGCGTGAGTGCTACGGGGCGTCATTTAGTTCAGATACCTTTGCTTTCTTGGGTACAGGAACAATGGTGGACATCTTGAAGCAAGTGGGGACAGTATACTGGGATAGGGAGAGCTTGAATATGTCCTTAAACACTCCAGTCAGCTCTGAGGATGCGGCTAGGGATGCTGTCAGCCTTGTGAGGGTTAACACGCTTAAATGTCTTACTCACGTTGGCCACGGAGAGCGAGAGCCCACAGTCCTTGGGAGCAGGCAGTGTCGGTGGCACTGTGTTATCCTCAAAGTGGGCAAGGAGGTTTTTAGCTTGTCTGGGAGCAAGACGTCGTTGTCCGCGACGTGGCTTGTTTTCCCTTTGTAGTCCGTGATTGTCTGTAGACCCTGCCACATACGTCTCGTGTCTGAGCTGTTGAAATGCTACTCCACCTCGTCTCTGTACTGATGTTTTGCCTGTTTGATTGCATTACGGAGGGAATAACTACACTGTTTTTATTCAACCATAATCCCAGTCACCTTGCCATGGCTAAATGCAGTGGTTCGTGCTTTCAGTTTTGCTGCCATCTGTCCACAGTTTCTGGTTTAATAGTCACCGTGGGAACAACATCCCCTAAACACTTCCTGATGAACTCAGTCACCGTGTCCGTGTAAACATCAAAATTATTCTCAGAGGCTACTCGGAACATATCCCAGTCCGCGTGATCAAAACGATCTTTAAGCATGGATTCCAATTAGTCTGACCAGCGTTGAATAGACCTTAGCACGAGTACTTCCTGTTTGAGTTTCTGCCTATAGGAAGGGAGGAGCAAAATGGAGTCGTGGTCTGATTTGTCGAAAGGAGGGCAGGGGAGGGCCTTGTAGGCATATCGAAAAAGGCGAGTAGCAGTGGTCTAGTGTTTTTCCTAAGCAAGTACTACAGTCAATGTGTTGATAGAACTTCGGTAGCGTTTTCCTCAAATTTGCTTTGTTAAATTTCCCAGCTACAATAAATGCAGCTTCAGGATATGTGGTTTCCAGTTTGCATAAAGTCCAGTGTAGTTCCTTGTGAGGGCCATTGTGGTATTGGCTTGGGGGGGAATATACACGGCTGTGACTATAACCGAAGATGATTTTCTTGGGAGGTCATTGTTTATATTACAACTGTTTATATTACAACTGTACTCCTGGTCATTTCTCCACAACACAAATATTACAGTGGCGACAAGGTGATTCAACTTCGGATATTGCTTGAAGGGAAGAATGTTGCGGGAAGAATGTTACGTGAGTAATGAAACTCAAAATAATTATGTAATTCTACTAGCACTGCTAGTAGGTACAGTGTTCAGGAGCTGCCAAGTAGCAAGACTATTGGAGTCCAGAATAGCGACACTGCCCTCTGGTGGTTAAAAAACAAACTGTCATTGAACCCATTGAAATTAGGCGATCTCAGTGGAGAAATATTGTGGGGAAAAAAAGGAAGAAACGTAACACGGTGTGTACATTATTACAAATGAGTGCAGTGATTGAAGTAATTGCAGAAATGAAAAAAGTGAAGAATTAGATGAAAATTCAGAAAAATGAAAGAATACAAGGAATAAGGAAATGGAACATTTAACTGTGAAAATAGCAACCATTGGTCGAGTACCAGAGTTTGAGGCTACAAAAGAGGATTTTGATTCTTATTTCGAGCATTTTGAGTGTTGGCTGGCTGCAAATGAAATCAAAGATGAAAAGAAAGCGGACGTATTTCTCAGTGTTTTGGGTCCAACTGAGTATGGTTGCTGAAAGGTTTCATTGAACCAATAAAAGCAGTGGAATTGACCTATGCAGAACTGACCGAAACTCTTTCAAGCCATTTCAAGCCTAAGCAAATTCTCATTGCAGAACGTTTCAGATTTTACCAACATCACCAGAGTCAAGGGGAAACCGTGGCTGACTACATCCTTGCTTTGAAAAGGCTGGCAAGTACATGTGAGTTTGCACAATTTCTTGATGATGCTCTTCGAGACAAGTTAGTATGTGGTCTCACAGGTGAAGCATATCACAGAAGGCTTCTGTCAGAGAAGGACCTGACCTTTAAGAAAGCCTGTGATATCGCACTTGGACTCGGATATCGCACTTGGACTATTGAGCTATCGGGACATGCAAAACGTCAGAAAGGTGTTTACAAGGTCAGTGACACGTGGTGGAAAAGGCTCACAAAAGTCACACTTTTCTCAGTCCCGTCCTCAAGGTTACACAAGAACAAAGCAGCCCACATCACAAAGGTGATCTAAGCCAAGTTGCTACCGATGTGGGGGAGATAATCATGTGTCGATTCCAAAATGAAAACTGCCACAATAGTGGAAAGGTTGGACATTTACATAGTGTGTAAAGCTCACAAACGCACAGCAAGAATGCACAAAGTGTCAGAACCAGCACAAGAAGAGGAAGGTACAACTGAAACAGTATTGGAACTGTACACAGTGTACACAGCTCAACAACAAAAAGATGGAATCTATCTCAGCATGGAGTTGGCGGGAAAACCAGTGAAAATGCAGCTGGACACTGGAGCGTCTGTATCGCTTGTTCCAGAAAGACTACAAAGAAAAACTGAAAAAGTGCCCTCTTCAGCCAGCGTCCATCCACCTTTCTTCATACACTGGTGACACTATTCCTGTGTTAGGGCAGATCCAGGTACCAGTCCGGTCTGAGGGGAAGGAGTGGACGCTACCGCTTGTCATTGTCAAAGGAAAAAAATCAGCCTTGCTAGGCAGAAATTGCCTACAAAAGATCAAGTTGAACTGGGGAGAAATCTTCAGTCTGAGAAATGACAAGACTTCACAGCAAAAAGTCAGAGTGCAAGAAGCCTATCTTTCACAAACCACGTCCAGTTCCCTATGCTCTTAAGGAAGCAGTAGAGAAGGAACTGGGCCGCCTACAGAAGAATAACATCATCACGAAAGTAGCGAGGAGCGACTGGGCCGCTCCGATCGTTGTAATGCCAAAGAAAGACAAGACCGTCAGAATGTGCCGAGACTACAAAGTCACAGTGAATCGCTGCATACTACCAGAGGAATATCCACTACCAAACGCTGAAGATCTGTTTGCCACTCTAGCTGGTGGGAAGGTTTTGGTGGGAAGTAAGCTTATCACCAACTGAAGCTGGGTCCGGAGTCAGAACAGTAGCTGACCGTCAATACACACAAGGGGGCTATTCAGATTCAATTGGTTGGCCTACGGAATCTCGACAGCTCCAGCGATATTCCAACACACAATGGATCCGATCTTGGACAGTATAGACAATGTTGTGTGCTTCATGGATGACATCCTTGTGTCAGCACCAACCATTGGAGAGCACCTTGTAGTGCTGGACAAAGTGATGTCAAGACTTGAGAAATACGGAGTGAGAATGAAACACAGCAAGTGTGAGTTCCTCCAGGACTCAGTTGAGTATCAACCAACAACAAGGTGGAAGCAATCGTAAATGCAGCAGCACCCACAAATATCTCAGAGCTGAGGTCATTTTTGGGGCTCGCCCCTGAACTATTACGGAAAGTTTGTGGCAAACCTGTCCACGTTGTTGCATCCGCTTCACCAACTGCTGCAGGCCGATACAAAGTGAAATTGGTCCGCACAATGCGAAGAAGCATTCAAGTCTTGCAAACAGCGTCTGCTAAAGAGCAAGTGGCTTGCCCACTACGACACAGAGATGAAGCTGAGACTCGCGTGTGATGTATCTCCATATGGAGTAGGACCAGTCATCTCACATGTTCTACCGTCAGGTGAAGAACACCCTATTGCATTTGCATCACAGACTCTGTCACCAAGTGAGAAAAATTATACTCAAATTGAGAAGGAAGCCCTGAGCATAATATTCGGAGTGAAGAAGTTTCACAAATACCTCTACGGAAGGAAGTTCCAACTGCTGACAGATCACAAGCCTCTGTTGGCCATCCTTGGACCAAAATCAGCTATACCAAGCCTTGCTGCACTTCGAATACAACGTTAGGCTCTATTGCTAGCCTACGACTACAAGATTGAGTACAGACGATCCAGTGATCACGCAAATGCAGATGCACTATCAAGACTACCATGCAATAGTGACTCCGACAGTGAAGATGATAGAGCAGTATTCCAGATCTCTCTCATTGACGAATTGCCCATATCTGCTTCAGACATAGCAGAGGAAACGAGGAAAGACCCAGTCCTTTCCAAAGTCTTGGACTTAACATTAGGCGGTTGGCCAACCTACGTAAATGACGATAACCTTCATCCATTCATCGACAAGAAAGACCAATTGTCTACTGATCAAGGATGGGTTCTGTGGGAATCAAGGGTGGTGGTACCTCACAAATTCCAGAGGAGACTGCTATCTGACCTGCATGAGGGACATCCAGGGATCACTTGAATGAAAGCACTCGCCTGCAGTTATCTGTGGTGGCCTGGACTGGATCAGGACATTCAACAGCATATAGGCCACTGCTCACCTTGTGAAGCTGTTCGCAACAAACCTGCTGCTGCACCTCTTCATACATGGTCCTGGGCTGCTACACCTTGGGAACGCATCCATGTGGATTATGCTGAGATTGACAAGCAACATTTCCTTGTTGTCGCCGATATCTATTCCAAGTGGATGGAAGTGTTCCCTACTCAACTGACCACAGCTGAGAAGACCATCAATCTTCTCAGACACCTGTTCGCATCCTTTGGTCTAGTCAAGGAGCTCGTATCGGACAATGGCCCTCCATTCACGTCAAACAATTTTGAAATGTTTTTCAAGAACAACGGGGTAAGGCACATCCTGTCACCACCTTACCATCCGGCATCAAACGGAGAAGCGGAGAAAACCGTGCAAACCTTTAAGAAGGCCTGGACTAGACTCGAGGTTCAGTCTGTGCCCACCCACAAAAGGCTTCCCTGGTTACTGTTTACTTACTGTAACACACCACACACAGTAACGGAATGTACACTAGCTGAACTGTTTCTGAAACGCCAACCACGTACCCGCCTGACATTGTTGAAACCAGACTTGTCAAGCACTGTGGCAAAGCACCAGCTACAGCAGAAGAAAGCTCATGACAGATACTCAAAGAATGTCAGATAATTCAAAGAGGGAGAGAAGGGGATGGTACGTGACTTCAGACACCCCAAGCGCCTGTGGAACTCAGGTGTGATCTTGCAACGCAGAGGACCTTTGACTTACCAAGTCCAAATTGGTCATCGCCATGTCAACGTTCATGTGGATCATCTGCTACGGTCCAACGCCCCAGCAGAGACATGGTGAGAGAACAAGAACAATAACCACCTCCAGGACTATTCTCCTGACTGTGGATGTACGGGAGAGACAGAGCATGACCTTCCACCCGAACCTGGCCCACCACCGGAAGCCCAGGAGGAGCGGAGGTATCCTATTCGACAGCGAAGGGCACCTCAAAAGCTTGACCTGTGAGTTGAGCTGTTTCAGGAGGTAAAAGACAGTAAAACAAACAAACACTTTAATATGTCCTAGATAAAAGGAAAGAAAAAGGACATTACCTGGGTTAGTAATTAGGACACAAATTCCATCTTCGGGGCAGAATAATCCCCTGGATTTGTGCTGGGCTCTGAAAAGTCTGCTTCAACCCAGTAGTTGAAAAATGTTTAAGAATGCATTGTTCAGATATTGCATTAGTAGTTCTCTAACATATTTACCTCTTTCTCTGGGAGTTAAACACTGGGGGAGGAGTGTAGTATCTGTGATCGACATCTGTTTATATAAGTTACTATGCTGTTACTAAGCAGTGATGTATTACGGCAGTGTTACGTTACTACACTTAATAGGAAATGCACATGCGCACTATTGTGCCGGGGGCTGTAGAGCACGTTTTTTTTTACTAAACGAAAACCTAACTGTACTCCCGTCTCCTGCCTGGTCATTTCTCCACAACACAAATATTACAGTCACAAGGTCGGCATTTGATTGAAAAGTGACCCGTTTTAATTTGAATCAAAAACATCTTCGTATTGAAGGAGTGCCTTTGATTTGACAACCTGCATATGCGCAGTTCGGCGCAAGACCCAATTACGTGTTTCTGCACAAGTTTAATAATTTATTGGATATATATATAGCGCTTTTCTAGCAACTGAGGTACTCAAATCACTTTAAATGGTAGGGGGAAACTCACGTCATCAATGTGTAGCACCCACCTGATGAGGTGGTCATGATGGAATGGGGCGGTCATGATGGAATGGGGCCAGGTTGGGAATTTAGGCGTGACACCAGGGTTTATACTCTTAAAATATGAGCCATGGGATTTTTAATGACCAGAGTCAGGACACCTGTTTAACCTCCCTTCTGAAAGACAGCACCCTATGCAGGGCAATGTCCTCTTCACTGCCTTGGGGATCTCCTTAGACCGATGGGAAATGTCCCCTACTGGCTCCCCAACACCACTTCCAGCAGTGTCTGGTCTCCCATTGAGGGACTGACCAGGACCAACCCTGCTTAGCTTCAGAGGCAAGCCAGCAGTGGGTTGCGGGGTGGTATGCAGCTGGTGCTACATTGCCATGACATGGCCTACAAGTGTTTATCGAGTATTTCTATTGGAGAAGCAGTTTTTTCCTGTCTTTAATTGCACCTTCCAAGGCCTCACCATTTCATGGGAATTTGCATTTTAATTTGGCCTTATGAGGAGGAAGAGGAATACTACTAATAATAATAATTAATGCCAACAATCACAATTAGGTTTCACCAGGTTCGCTGCTAAACTGCTAATGATTTCATGATCTGTCATGTGGACATTTATACTTTGTTGCAATATAAAACAGAGTAAATTCCACACAAACTATGCATTATGCAGGTTGTTTCAGCCTATCAACATCCAGGATCTAAACTACCCGGTTCATAAACAAACCTATAGCATGAATAAAAATGGGTGTAAAGAAAGAATATTATTAGCTATTTTGTAGAATGTGAATGAATGTATAGTCGGCACATTACAAATGACATGTAATTACCACAGGTACAAAGTAAAAAATAAAGGGTCTATATCGTAAAAATTAATAAAAAACGAAATGTGCTTTTTTGTCTTAATCTATGGTTAGGATTAGGTATAAAATTAGCAAGGTTGGGGTTAGGTTTAAAAACAGATTTTAAGAAGATACATGTTAGAAATAGGCGGGGTGTATGACTTTGTGGCTTTGGTAACTAGTGACGACCGTATTTTGAGTTCTCTTTTCGCAGCGTCCTTCCGGCTTCCAAGACTCAGACCGAAAAAGGGTTGTCTCTAGTTACTACAGCCACAAAGTCAAAATTGACTATATCGTAAAAAATAACGGGGGGGGGGGGAATCGTTTCTTGGCCTTAATTTAAGGTGAGGTTAACAGTGTGGTTACGTTTAAAAATCGGACTATGTGAAAAGAAATAGGAGGGATTTAGCCATAATTATGACTTTGTGGCTGTGGGAACTAGTGAGCCCAACGGAAAGAGAAAAGCCTTGGCTGTGATGCCGCTGAATGATGGCTGCTTTTGGGATCCTGAGTTACGAACACCGGCCACTGAAGCGGCCACGACTCGGACCTCCGGACGTTTATCCTCAAGACCCAAAGCAAAAAGAGGTCAGAAACTTAAATCGTTTCTCAAACCAACGTTGCAAAGACAAATTGACACCGTTATTTGGAAAGGAGTCCCATTAGCTAACTAACTACGGTTGCTAGCTAGTCCCAGACGGCTATCACAGGCCCAAGCCAGTCTCTCTAGCAATAACAATGAACAGCTAACGTTACTTGGCTTTTCAGTTTGCTAAACATCAACCAGGTAATGTTAGCTTGATAACAGTAGCATTCTAGCTCGTAGTTAGCTAGCCAACCTTTTCTAACGTAACCAAAATGTAAACTTTACGAGAGATAATTTGGCCATATTTCAAGTTATCAAATTAGTGCACTAACCATTAACGTTACTTGCATGGTTGCAGATTAGGTAAACTTGCTTGCATTTAATGTAACGTTAGTTAGCTAGGTACACAACTCGGATTCATTTTGGAGAAGCTTGAGGTAGCTACTTAGCTAGCATATTTAGCAGCTATGTTAGCTAGCTAAATGCCTTCATTTTCACAAATTGGCAAACGGTCAACGTTACCATTGAGGGTTCTCCCCAGGATTTAACAAGGTGGTGCTGCTGAGTTCAGCCAGAGGACTCAAGAGATTTTTGTGTTTTTGAACACCTGTAACTGCCAAAAATTTGCCAGAAGGTGGCGCATCGCCTCTTACATTCTTTGGGGAGAAGCCTTGCATGTTGTGCTAATGTTAGTATGTGTGTGTCTAGCTATTATAATCTACAATGTTTGTCTAGCTAACTATACAGTTTAGCAAACGTGAACTACTAGTTTAGCTACCAATACCATAGATAGATAACGTTAGCCATATAGTTTTAGCTAGCTCGGTGAGGTTTTAGGGTGGACTACAACCCAAAAGTTGTATTGCCGCCCACTACTGGATTCAAAGTAAAAAAAGAAAACCATACTTGATTGGTAATCTAACTCACTCCTCACAACTAAAACAGTCAACAAAACAAAGCAAAACAAACTCCCACTTCGTCCATTCTTCAAATGTCCATTTCTCTGCACTCAAGCTATGGGGCCTGATAGGGCAGTACAGCTCGTCACAGCCTATTGTGTAACTCATTCGCCGAGAAGTCCTCCAATCCCAGAAACGTTTTTGTGTGTGGTGTGGTGTGGTGTGGTGTGGTGTGGGGGGGGGGGGGGGGGGGGGGGGGGATAACACAGATGTCATATATAAAATAGGGGGAGGGTTTCAGACATTCTGGATGTCGCCACGTCTTTGTTGATAAATGCTGATAAATGTACTTACTACGACTGTGATGTGGTTGTCTCACCGAGTTCTCTTAAAGATGAATGCACTAACTGTAAGTCGCTCTGGATAAGAGCCTCTGCTAAATGAGTAAAATGTAAAACTGTAAACTCAATTTTATTATCTAGCTACTCAATCCCCCAATGAGCTATTCGCCATTTGTTTTGTGTTCAGGTGTTCATTGTGTGACTTCATCAACTGCATGGACTGAATTTCACGAGATCTAATGTAAATTTCTGTTCCAGGATGAATTGACTGCGTTGAATGTGAAGCAAGGATTTAATAATCAACCGGCAGTGTCAGGGGATGAACATGGAAGTGCTAAAAATGTCAACTTCAATCCCTCAAAGGTGATCTTCTACTCGTAATGTTTCTCTTTGTATCACGTAGTGAATCATGATTCATGTTGTATGTATAGTAGGATCTCTTGTTCATTGCATACTTCCCTATTACCCCAACAGATTAGTTCAAATTTCAGCAGCATCATTGCAGAGAAGCTGCGCTACAACACATTTCCAGACACAGGCAAACGGAAGCCGCAGGTTAACCAGAAGGACAATTTCTGGCTCGTTACTGCCAGGTCACAGAGCTCTATCAACAACTGGTTTACAGATTTGGCCGGAACTAAACCACTCACCCAGCTGGCAAAGAAGGTAGGACTTTGTACCAAAAACATCCCTGCGGTGCACATTCAGCAGAGCACTACATTGTGAAAGAAATATGTTGTGTTCTGGCCTGGGGTGGTCTACCGGCCTCTGGAGCACATGTCAGTATGGGTTCGAATCAGGCTCACTGTTCTTCAGCACTCTTAAAATTGCTCACTTCAAATTATAACAGCACCCTCACAAACTCAAAATTCTAAAAAATATTCTGAAGCAACATCCTTCATCAAACCTGTTTTGTTAAATTGTGTTGGTGTGCTAGGTGCCGATCTTTAGTAAAAAGGAGGAGGTTTTTGGCTACTTGGCCAAGTACACAGTACCTGTGATGCGCTCCGCATGGATGATCAAGATGACCTGTGCGTATCACGCCGCCATTACAGAAACAAAAGTCAAGAAGCGGCACGTCATTGACCCCTGCATAGGTAAGCAAACACTCCTTAAAATAATATATAGCCTATCCATCCTCCTAGGAACATCAGTTTTTTATGATTGAGCATTTTCCAGCTACCCCCCTGTGGCCAAAGCTCCTCAATAATGTAACATTCCAATGTCCTGGGTGTGTTCACTGCCATTTAGAAAAGATAGGCTGCTTTATCTCTAGAATTTTGCTCAGTCATGCTGCATTAACAGGAGCATATGTCATGTGAGGAATTGAACTGTTCTTTCTGTCTGCACTGCAGAATGGACTCAGATCATCACAAAGTACCTGTGGGAACAGTTGCAGAAGGTGGCCGAGTTCTACCGCCAGTCTCCCAGCCAGGGCTGTGGCTCTCCTCTCCCGGCCACCTCGGCCGAGGTGGACACGGCCATGAAGCAGTGGGAGTACAATGAGAAGCTGGCCATGTTCATGTTCCAGGTTGGATGGTCCTTTGGTTTGTCTGTTTCTTTGTCTGTTTGTCTGCCTGCCTCAACCAGGGACCTATGTCTGATGAGTTTGTGATAAGCAAACTGCAATTTTTTTCACTGAACAGTTTGAAATTGAGTTGTTACTTGTTAGAATTGTTACTTTGATGTTAGCTTTACACAGTTGTCTGCAATGGCTGTTGTGATAGTATAGTCCTATTTCACTATGTCACTGTATGTGGTTCGTTGAAGGGGAAAATGTCATGAAACTTCTAGCAAGTTAGCTTATTGTTAGAGGGCCAGTCATTTATTTGTTAAACTAAACTAACCATGAGGTAAGCGATAAGACAATGTATGGATTTTATGATTTATGATTAAGGCCAGATGCAAACATAGCATCACAAACAAGCAAAAACGGTTCACTTTGGATACGAGCATATCCAGAACATGATACAGACAGACACCACCATGCTTGAAAATATGAAGATTGGTACTTGGTGATGTTGGATTTTCTCCAAACATGCTTTGTATTTAGGACATACAGTACCTTTCTTTGCCACATTTTTTGCAGTATTACTTTAGTGCCTTATTGCAAACAGGAAACATGTTTTGGAATATTTTTTATTCTGTACAGGTTAGTACTGTGGTGTAACTACAATGTTCATCCATCCTCAGTTTTCTCCCTTCACAGCTATTAAACTCTGTAACTGTTTTAAAATCACCATTGCCCTCATCGTGACATCCCTGAGCAGTTTCCTTCCTCTCCGGCAACTGAGTTAAGGACACCTGTATCTTTGTAGTGACTGGGTGTATTGATACACCACCCAAAGCATAGTTAATAACTTCACCATGCTCAAAGGGATATTCAATGTCTGCTTTTTCTACAAATAGGTGCCCTTCTTTGCGAGGCATTTTAAAACCTCCCTGAATTAATAGTGAAATGGAGCAATTTCATAGGATTAACTTACGCTAAATACTTTGTTGTAGAAGACCAAGCAATAACAAACGGTTGTTTGCTTGCGTCCAGGATGGCATGCTAGACAGACACGAGTTCCTCACGTGGGTGTTGGAATGCTCCGAGAAGGTCCGACCTGGAGAGGACGAGCTTCTGAAGCTGCTACTGCCCCTCCTGCTACAGGTAATGCCTATATACCATCAATACAGCACCCATCATCTTAATAATTTGGTGGTTGCTTATGTTTTTCCTATTTCACACAAGTGTGTATTGGAAATGTGTTTTTTGCATATCCCAGCTCCCCCTGAGACACCTATGGAGACTTGAGGTCACGGCCAGGGTCTGCTATTATCAATTAGTGTTAAGTGCCTTGCTTGAGCACGTCGACAGATGTTTTACCTTGTCAGTGCAGGGATTCAAACTAGCGACCTTTCTCCTAGACTATCTTTCTCCTACTGCAGTGATGGATTTCATTCTCCATGTTACAAACCACACATTTCACGTGGAAAGAGTAACTTAAGGAGACACTCGAGATGTAATTTATCTTCAAGAATCAGGAAATGTCCAGGGTTTCTGGCATCTTCTAATTATACATTTGGGGGCATTATAAGCTACTTTTTCAAACTAACTTTTGTGCAGAAATGGTACATTGTTAATATGACACTCAGGGTGACGCCAAGCACCAAGTTCATTAGCAGTCTTCTAACAATAACCTAAGTAACAAACAATATTTCAGTAATATTCCCCTGGTGGTGCAGTTTAATCCACTTGGAAGTAAATGTATTTACCTGCACTGCGTTACAGGTTAACTTTTACAGGTTAGTCATTGAAGCTGACTTAGCTACCCTCTCCTCTATTTTTTTCCCCGTATTCCATTGTTGTGATCACATATCAGCTCTGAAGAGTGTGTACTGACCTTGTGAGTCATGTCCCCTCCTTCAGTACTTAGGGGAATTTGTGCAGTCGGCCTACCTGTCCCGGAGGCTGGCCTATTTCTGCACGCGCCGCCTCAACCTGCTGCTAAGTGACGGGAGCCTGGGGCCCGGCGCCGGGGGACACCCGGCCCACAGCATCCTGGCACAGCCAGGGAACGCCCTGCCCCCCATGCCCACCTCCCAGCCCGCAGGGGGCAATCAGCCCCAGACCTCCTTTACAGACTTCTACATCTGCCCTCAACACAGGCCCTTGGTGTTTGGGCTCAGCTGCATGCTACAGGTACACAAACACGCTCAATAGCCTTCCCACTGAACTGAATGGATTGCTTATTACTGCTACTGCAGTACTATTAATATTATTGCTAAGCCATCAGGCTAGTATGGTACATGACTAAGTTGGTGAACTAGCTTTGGTAACATGTTCAGTGTTGTGATTGTTTCTGATTTTCCATGTTATATTTACAGTGCCATCGGAAAGTATTCAGACCCCTTTACTTTTTCCACTTTTTGTTAGGTTACAGCCTTTTTTTTATAATTGATTAAATCGGGTTCTGGCTAGGCCACTAAAGTTCATTTAGAGATTTGTCCCGAAGCTACTCCTGTGCTGTCTTGGCTGTGTGCTTATGGCTGTTGTCCTGTTGAAGGTGAATCTTAGCCCCAGTTTGAGGTCCTGAGCTCTCTGGAGCAGGTTTTCATCAATGATCTTTCTGTACTTTGTTCCATTAATCTTTTCCTCGATCCTGACTCGTCTTTCATTCCCCTGCCGCTGAAAAACACTGACACAGCATGATGCTGCCACCACCATACTTCACCGTAGGGATATGCCAAGTTTATTCCAGACTGGCATTCAGGCCAAAGAGTTCAATCTTGGTTTCATCAGACCAGAGAATCTTGTTTCTCATGGTCAGAGAGTCCTTTAGGTGTATTTTGGCAAACTCCAAGCGGGCTGTCATGTGCCTTTTACTGAGGAGTGGCTTCTGTCTGCCACCACTATCATAAAGGCCTATCTGGCACCACTATCATAAAGGCCTGAATGGTAGAGTGCTGTAGAGATGGTTGTCCTTCTGGAGGGTTCTCCCATCTCCACAGAGGAACTTTAGAGCTCTGTCAGAGTGACCGTCGGGTTCTTGGTCACCTCCCTGACCAAGGCCCTTCTCCCCTAATTGCTCAGTTTGGCCGGGCAGCCAAGAGTTGCCGCTTTCTAGGCAAGCCACACTGAAGCATGCATTAGAGCACCAGCTCTTCCGGACGACTGTGTGATCACGCTCTCGGTAGCCAATGCGAGCAAGACCTTTAACTTCTTATGGGCAGGTGGGACGGTAGCGTCCCACCCGGCCAACATCCGGTGAAATAGCGTGAAA
Source organism: Oncorhynchus mykiss (assembly GCF_013265735.2). Taxonomy (NCBI): domain Eukaryota; kingdom Metazoa; phylum Chordata; class Actinopteri; order Salmoniformes; family Salmonidae; genus Oncorhynchus; species Oncorhynchus mykiss. The sequence continues at coordinate 43,469,815 of NC_050571.1, read as the reverse complement.
TTCAAAAATAACATTTAACATTCTTTAAAAAATGTTTACATCAAAATAAAGCTTAACTTCTTGTTAATACAGCCGTGGTGTCATATTTCAAAAAGGCTTTACGGCGAAAGCAAAACATGCTATTATCTGAGGACAGCGCCCCGCATATAAACACACAATCATATTTCAACCATGCAGGTGCACCACAAAAGTCACAAATAGCGATATAATTCATGCCTTACTTTTGAAGATCTGCTTCTGTTGGCACTCCAAAATGTCACAGAAACATCACAAATGGTCCTTTTGTTCGATAATATCCGTCTTTATGTCCCAAAAATGTCCAATTTATTTGGCGCATTTGATTCAGACATGCCTACAAAGTATCTAATAAATGCGCATCAAAACAGTAGAGTCCACCTGGAGTGACACTTACAATGAATAGCACTACTTCTTCATTTCTCAAAAGAAAAACATTGAACAATTTCTAAAGACTGTTGATATCTAATGGAAGCCATAGGAACTGCAGCCAGGTTCTAAAATCCTAAAATCCTATGACCTCATTCCCCCCCTGGATGGTTTGTCCTTGGTGTTTTGCCTGGTTATACTCGCAGACATTATTTTAACAGTTTTAGAAACTTTAGAGTTTTCTATCCAAATCCACATGATATGCATATCCTAGCTTCTGGGCCTGAGTAACAGGCAGTTTACTTTGGGCACGCTTTTCATCCGGAGGTTTAACCCAAGAAAGGTTAAACAGGCCAACATTCACAAAGCCACGGGCCAGACGAATTACCAGTAAGTGTACTCAAAGCATGCTCAGACTAACTGGCAAGTGTCTTCATGTTAAAAGCAGACCACCATTGTCCCTGTGCCCAAGAAAACAAAGGTAACCTGCCTAAATTACTACTACTCACGTCGGTAGCCATGAAGTGCTTTGACAGGCTGGTCATGGTTCACATTAACACCGTCATCCCGGAAACCCTAAACCCACTCCAGTTTGCATACCGCCCCAACACATCCACAGATGATGCAATCTCAATCGCATTCCACACTGCCCTTTTCCACCTGGACAAAAGGAACACCTATGTGAGAATGCTGTTCATTGACTACAGCTCAATGTTCAACACCATAGTGCCCTCCAAGCTCATCACTAAGCTAAGGACCCTGGGATTAAACACTTCCCTCTGCAACTGGAACCTGGACTTCCTGACGGGCCACTCCCAGGTGGTAAGAGTAGGCAACAACACATCTGCCACACTGATCCTCAACACGGTGGCCAGTCAGGGGTGTGTGCTTAGTCTCCTATTGTATTCCCTGTTCACCCACACTTCGTGGCCAAGTACGACTCCAACACCATCATTAAGTTGGCTGACGACATAACAGTGGTAGGTCTGCTCAGACCTGGCAGTGTGGTGCCAAAAGATCTGATCGTGGGACTACAGGAAAAAGAGTGCCCAACATGACCCCATTCACATCGAAGGGGCTGTAGTGGAGCAGGCCGAGAGTTTCAAGTTCCTTTTGTGTCCACATCACCAACAAACTATCATGTTCCACTGTGTTCTTGTCGACCTTCAATGCTTAGATCCCCAAGAAATTAGGGTTACCTGCCTTGTTCAAGGACACATCAACAGATTTTTTTTTTTACATTGTCGGGTATTCAAACTGGTGACCTTTCGGTTACTGGCCCAATGCTCTAACAGCTAGGTTATATGCCGCCCTATTGTCAGTCACATCCCTAAATTCTTATTCTCCTCGTCTTGGTTTCGTCAGAGTATTATGCTGTGCTGTCCCAGTGCCCTGGTGTGGCACTACTCTCTGACAGATAGCCGGAACAAGACTGGTTCCCCACTGGACCTATTGCCCATCTCCCCCTCCAACCTGCCCATGCCGGGGGGCAACGGCACCTTTACACAGCAGGTAAGGCCCAGAGTCTGGTTCTTGTCAAGGTTTCTTCCCACCTAGGGAGATATTCCATGCCACTGTACCTTTGGCATTAGGTTTGGATTAGGATCCTGCTGTTTGCTGCGCAGCACTTTGAGACTAATGCATTTGTTGATTGATTGAAAGGTTAACATCATTGCATGCCTCTTGCCTACTAGATTGAGATTTGTATTTGTCCTCTCAGCTGTCCTATTTGTATTAAGGATTTCCATTAGCTGCTGCCAAGGTAGGGTCCAGCAACATTAAGGCAGTTCTATACAATTTAATATATTACATGACATGTTCTTGACTTGGGGATTGTGAAGAGACCTATGGTGGCATGTCTTGTGGGGTATGCATGGATGTCAGAGCTGTGTGCTAGTATTTTAAACAGACACCTCGGTGCATTTAGCATGTCAACACTTACAAAGACAAGTAGTGATGAAGTCAATCTCTCCTCCACTTTGAGCCATGAGATATTTACATCCATATCTGCTTATCTCAGTCTTATCTATGCTTTTACATCAGGTCCGTGCAAAGGTGCGAGAAATAGAGGAGCAGGTCAAGGACCGAGGGCAGGCTGTGGAGTTCCGCTGGTCCTTTGATAAATGTCAGGAGACAACTGCTGGTAAAGAAACCGCTGTTAAGAGGCACCTATAAAATGACATAATACATCCAGACAATTACTCTATGGGCTGTTTTCCCTGACAAAGATTGAGACTAGTCTTGGACTAAAAATCTATTTCAATGGAGATTCTCCATTGAGCATGCTTTTTGTCCAGCACTAGGCTTGACCTGTGTTTGGGTTATCCAGCCCTAGGTGCGTAAGGGAAATGGAAATGAGCAACATTTAGTATTTTACCTCACAATTATTTTTCTGCTTTCACCAGGCTTCACCATTGGGAGGGTCCTACACACCTTGGAGGTTCTAGACAACCACAGCTTTGAGAAGTCAGACTTCAGCAATTCCCTGGATTCCCTTTACAACCGCATCTTTGGCTCGGGCCAGAACAAAGACGGTCACGAGGTAATTTTTTCCCAATCAATATTGTAGTGGTCTCTAAGATGAGCACTCCTGCATATGTCAAGTCTGAAGACTTTAATGATTTGCACTTGCAGATGAAAAGCCAAAATGTAAAGTTTGAGTAAGAGCCCAACAAACACTGCGGCGAAAATAAAATCTGCTTCCTCAGATTCCATTTGGACTAGTCATTACAGTATATTTTTTATTTTATTGAACCTTTATTTAACTTGGCAAGTCAGTTAAGAACAAATTCTGATTTACAATGACGGCCTAGGAACAGTGGGTTAACTGTCTTGTTCAGGGGCAGAACGACAGATGTTTACCTTGTCAGCTCAGGGATTTGATCTAGCAGCCTTTCAGTTACTGACCCAACGCTCTAACCACTAAGCTACCTGCCCAATAACACATAATTTCTTCTTCTGTGGACAATTAGCTGTGTTCTATTCGACTCTTTTCTATTTTATTACATTCTAGAAACACTACGTAGAATTCTCCAGACACAGGTTTCCGTGCTGTATGGTCTTTGCCCTGACATGTTTCTCTATGTGTAGATGTCCCCTGATGACGACGCAGTGGTGACCTTGCTGTGTGAGTGGGCGGTGTGCTGCAAGAGGTCTGGCCGCCACAGGGCCATGGTGGTGGCCAAGCTACTGGAGAAGAGACAGGCGGAGATCGAAGCCGAGGTGAAGGAGAGGCGCACACACACACACAAAAAGCCCACACACACAAAAAGCACACAGCACCGTGACTGCTCCATAATGACACGGGCCCATGAGTCACTCAGCCACAGCTGTTCCTGAGGATTCTCCTTTGTTGCCTCTTGAAAACATGTCTCTCATGCAAAAGAGATTTTAACCTTGAGATTACATAAAGGATGAAGATGGCCACACCCCTTTAAATAACAAGATTTTACATTCTGTCATAAGATGAGGTATAGGTTTTTGTATTTCCAGAAGGCAAACATTTTCTTTGCAATGTTGTCTAAATCGTTTAATGAAATTGTACTACCCCTGTAAGGTATATTTGTTCAATTGCAGTGGTTCTCACACTATGCGTATGATTGAGAGTTCACAGAGGTGCGGTGAGTCAGAGGTGGTGGATGAGAAAGGCTCGGTGTCATCGGGCTCTCTCTCGGCGGCCACCCTGCCTGTGTTTCAGGACGTGCTCCTACAGTTCCTGGACACTCAGGCCCCCGTGCTCAGTGAGTCTGCCCTTCACTTCATTCATACTACTATTTAATTATATTCCCTTATTTTGGTTGTCTGCAGCTCTGTCCCTAATGGCACCCTATTCTCTATAATGTACTACTTTTCACCAGGGCCCTGGTCAAAAGTAGTGCACTATAAATGCAATATAGGGTGCCGTTTAGGAGCCAGCTTGGCTCTCTGCATCTCTTAATATTGTTCCTTATTCCAGCACCCTTTTGGATTTACCGTCTCCCGTTGTTATGCACTACTATGTCTCTGCGACTTGAGCTATGCTGTACTGCGCTGGTCTAGTTACACATCCACCCTATTGCTGAAAAGGACAATGTGAAAAGAAAACATCCGCAACAGCACAGTATTGTTCGAGTCGGCACGATAGTGGGGAATGGGTATTGGGTTTGCTAAACTTAATAAGGGTCCTGTGCGGCTTAGTTGGTAGAGCATGGCGCTTGATGATTCTTGCTTGGCCCACCCGTACAAAAATGTATGCGTGCACTACTGTTACTTGCTTTGGATAAAAATGTTTGCTAAATGTCATATCATATTATAAACCTTTGTTACTGCTGCTAATGCTGGAGTGTATAGTAACAAACTATCTCCCTCTGTCTCTCCTCCTTAGCTGAGCCGAGCAACGAGAGCGAGCGGGTGGAGTTCTCCAACCAGGTGCTGCTCTTCTGCGAGCTCATCCGCCACGATGTCTTCTCCCACAACATCTACATGTGCACGCTCATCTCCCGCGGCGACCTTGCCTCTGACTCCCACCTGCCTCGCCCCCGTTCCCCTAGCGATGAGCCCTCAGACGAATCAGAGAGCAAGGAGGCTGGCAGCAGTGTCAAGAATGAGGCATGTTATGTGGAGGCGGCTGCTGTTATTTTATTGTGCATGATGAATCACCCTACATTTACATTTGAGTCGTTTAGCAGATGCTGTTATCCAGAGCAATTTACAGGAGAAATTAGGGTTAAGTCTCTTGCTCATGGGCACATTGACAGATTTTTCACATAGTCGTCTTGGGGATTCGAACCAGCGTCCTTACGGTTACTGGCCCTACCTGCCGCCCCATCAGTAATAACTAATTGCTTTTGAATTAATTTGGGGAATAAATATAGTCTTTTTTTCTTTTCGCAGGACACTGATCTCTCAGAGTCAATGGAGATTGATCACAACTCGAGTACTAATTTCGATGAGGTAAGCATCATGTCTCAGAAATTGGCAGCCACTGTAATGTGCACTAGTGAATATTCTCCCTGGCACAACTATATAGTATTCTTAACTGTACTTCATCCTACTTTCCCATTGACCTCTGGATAACCTTTCCATCCTGTGTACAGCCCTATTCATTTTAGCTGTCTCTTTTTTTGTAGATGTTTTCTCTCCCAATGCACTGTGAGTCAAAGGGCAGCCCCTCCCCCGAGAAGACTGCCCAGGATCCTGCCTTTCCATTGGTGTACGAGCAGCCCCGCCACATCCAGTATGCCACCCACTTCCCCATCCCCCAGGTAAGCAGTCCGGAGAGAGGTTTTTGCTAGCTCAGATGGATTTTAATTCTGGGTTAGCAGTGCAACTCTAGACATGTTAGCCCTCTGGGCAAAAGCCTAGGCTCTGGGAGTGAAGTTTACTCATCACCCAGTAAAGCTTTGTGAACTACTTTCGCTACATTGGTAACAAACGTTTACAGATTTTCTGGTAATGCTTTTCACACAACCTCCACTACATATCCTATGCACAAATGTACTCACTATTTGACACAGTTATCCCTTTGAGCTAAAGACTAGGCATTCGCTAAGGGTGCTAACACAAGTCTGCAGATCTCAGATAACACATAACGACCTGCCGCTTTCAAGGAGAGGGACACTAATCAGGATACTTAAAAGAAATTACGCTTTGCCCTCAGACGAACCATCGAACAGGCAAAGTGTCAAAGATTGAATCCTACTTCAGCGGCTCTAACGCTCGTCGGATGTGGCTGGACTTGCAAACTATTACGGACTACAAAGGGAAACCCAGCCGCGAGCTGCCCAGTGACGCGAGCCTACCAGATGAGCTAAATGCCTTTTATGCTCGCTTCGGGGCAAGAAACACTGAAGCATGCATGAGAGCACCAGCTGTTCTGGACTACTGATCATGCTCTCCGTAGCTGATGTGAGTAATCGTAGTCCTGATGTCATAGTTATTTTCGGTCATAAGAGATGGTAGCGGCAACATTATGTACAAAATACAGTTGAAGTCGGAAGTTTACATACACTTAGGTTGGAATCCTTTAAAACTGGTTTTCAACCTCTCCACAAATTTCTTGTTAACAAACTATAGATTTGGCAAGTCGGTTAGGACATCTACTTTGTATGATACAAGTAATTTTTCCAACAATTGTTTACAGACAGATTATTTCACTTATAATTCACTGTATCACAATTCCAGTGGGTCAGAAGTGTACATACAATAAGTTGATGGTGCCTTTAAACAGCTTGGAAATTCCAGAAAATTATGTCATGGCTTTAGAAGCTTCTGATAGGCAATTGACATAATTTGAGTCAATTGGAGGTGTACCTGTGGATGTATTTCAAGGCCTACCTTCAAACTCAGTGCCTCTTTGCTTAACATCATGGGAAAATCAAAAGAAATCAGGCAAGACCTCAGAAAAAAAATTGTAGACCTCCACAAGTCTGCTTCATCCTTGGGAGCAGTTTCCAAATGCCTGAAGGTACCACGTTCATCTGTACAAACAATAGTACGCAAGGGACCACGCAGCCGTCATACCGTTCAGGAAGGAGACGCGTTCTGTCTCCTAGAAATTAACGCACTTTGGTGCGAAAAGTGCAAATCAATCCCAGAACAACAGCAATGGACCTTGTGAAGATTGTTTGGCCATAATGACCATCGTTATGTTTGGAAGAAAAAGGGGGAGGCTTGCAAGCCAAAGAACACCATCCCAACCGTGAAGCACGGGCGTGGCAGCGCTTTGCTGCAGGAGGGACTGGTGCACATCACATAATAGATAGCATCATGAGGCGGGAAATGTATGTGGATATATTGAAGCAACATCTTAAGACATCTGTCAGGAAGTTAAAGCTTGGTCGCAAATGGGTCTTCCAAATGGACAATGACCCCAAGCATACTTCCAAAGTTGTGGCAAAATGGCTTAAGGACAACAAAGTCAAGGTATTGGAGTGGCCATCATAAAGCCCTGACGTCAAACCTATAGAAAAGTTGTGGGCAGAACTAAATAAGCGTGTGTGAGCAAGGAGGCCTACAAACCTGACTCGGTTACACCAGCCAAAATTCACCAAACTTATTGTGGGAAGCTTGTGGAAGGCGACCCAAAACGTTTGACCCAAGTTAAACAATTTAATGCAATGCTACCAAATACAAATTGAGTGCATGTAAACTTCTGACCCAATGGGAATGTGATGAAATAAATAAATAAAAGCTGAAATAAATAATTATCCTATTATTCTGACATTTCACATTCTTAAAATAAAGTGGTGATCCTAAGTGACTAATTTTTACTGGGATTAAATGTTAGTCAAATACGTTTTTCACGATTCCTAAGGTGTATGTAAACTTCCGACTTCAACTGCAAGTAAAAAAATAAGTTACAAACGAAAAACCACAATCGACTGGGGGCGCGCAAAATGTCTGCCTTCTCCGGTGCCATCTGATGTGAGTAAGACTTCTTTAAACAGGTCAACATTCACAAGGCCGTGGGGCCAGATGGATTACAAGGACTTGTACTCAGATCATGCGTGGACCAACTGGCAAGTGTCTTCACTGACATTTTCAACCTCTCCCCGACCAAGTCTGTAGTACCTACATGTTTCATGCAGACCACCATAGTCCCTAGGCCCCAAAAAGCAAAGGTAGCCTGCCTAAATGACTACTGCCCCGTAGCACTCACGTCGGTAGCCATGAAGTGCTTCGAAGGGCTGGTCATGGTTCACATTAACACCATCATCCCGGAAACCCTAGTCCGACTCCTATTTGCGTATCGCCTCAACAAATCCACAAATGCCACAATCTCAATCGCGTTTCACACTGCCCTTTTCCACCTGGACAAAAGGTACACCTGTGTGAGAATGCTGTTCATTGACCACAGCTCAGCGCTCAACACCATAGTGCCCTCCAAGCTCATCACTAAGCTAAGGACCCTGGGACTAAATACCTCCCTCTGCAACTGGATCCTGGACTACCAGGTGGTAAGGGTAAGCAACAACACACCTGCCATGCTGATCCTCAACACGGTGGCAAGTCAGGAGTGTGTGCTTAGTCCCCTCTTGTACTCCCTGTTCACTCACGACTCCATGGCCAAACACCGTTCCAACACCATCATTAAGTTGGCTGACGACACAACAGTGGTAGGTCTGATCACTGACAGCGATGAGACAACAACCTCTCCCTCAACGTGAGCAACCCAAAAGATCTGATCGTAGGACTACAGGAAAAAGAGGGCCCAACATGCCCCCATCAAAGGGGCTGTAGTGGAGTAGGTCGAGAGTTTCAAGTTCCTTTTGTGTCCATGTCCCCAAAAAACTATCATGGTCCAAACACACCAAGACAGTCGTGAAGAGGGCACGACAACGCCTTTTCCCCCTTAAGGAGACTGAAAAGATTTGGCGTGGGTCCCCAGATCCTCCAAGTTATACCGCTGTACCATCGAGTGCATCACGACCTGGTATAGCAACTGCTTGGCCTCCGACCATAAGGCGCTACTAGAGGGTGGAGCGTATGGCCCAGTACATTACTGGGGCCAAGCTTCCTGACATCCAGGACCTATATACTAGGCGTTGTCAGAGGAAGGACCAACAATTCTAGTCACCCAAGTCAGACTGTTCTCTTTTTACACTGCTTCTACTTAATGTTTATTATCCATGCATAGTCACTTTACCCCTACCTAAATGTAAAAATTACCTTGACTAACCTGTGCCCCCGCACATTGACTCGGTACCGGTACCCCCTGCATATAGCCTCGTTATTGTTACTTTTTATAAAATGTTTTACTTTTTTATTTAGTAGATTTTTTTCGATAATCTATTCCTTGAACTACATTGTTGGTTAATGGCATATAAGTAAGCATTGTATTCGGCAAATAACGTTTTGATTTGAACAAGCGGGTGCATCTGTGAACTACCTGTGAACTACCTCCAATATGCATGTGTTGACTCACTCCTTGACACAGTTAGCATTCTGAGCTAAAGTCTAGGCTAGGGTTGGGCAACTGCAGATAAAAAATATTTTTTATTGGCGAGTTAGTCTAGCGACCAGCTACCTTTTTAACTTGTAGTAATCTGACCGGGGGGCCCCAATTAGATTTTTTTAGTCACACTTTGATATCATATTAAAAACTATAAACATTTCTCTCAACCTAATGGCAAAATATCTAGAATTGCAGGAAATTTGCTGTAAAACTGAAGAAGAAAAAATTATCCGTCCCATGACAAAATGTGCTAAATCTCATCTGCCCCATGGCATAATGAATTGCAGCAAACTTGCTTTATAACTTTAACATTTTCTCTATGCCCCATGTTAAAATGTGTAGAATTGCAGAAAATGTACTCAAACTTTCTTTTACACTGTCAATATGGGGGGGGGGCTTGGGCTAGCTCTGGGTGGGTATGGTTGTGGGTACTCAGACCCATGGGCCAGTATGGCCACTCATGATGAGTTCAGATTTTTTGTAACCCCAGCCCCTGCAAAGTTGCCCTTCCCTGGTCTAGGCATTAGCGTTAAGGGCCAACATAAGTCTTCAGATCTCAGGCTACATAAACTACTTACACTACTCAACGCGTAGTGCATACATTGACTGACTTGTTGTTCCCAGGAGGAGAGTGCCAGTCACGAGTGCAACCAGCGCCTGGTGGTGCTCTACGGCGTGGGAAAGCAGCGAGACGAAGCAAGGCACACCATCAAGAAAATCACCAAAGACATCTTGAAGGTGCTCAACCGCAAAAGCACAGCAGAGACCGGTAAGACCCTTACTGGTGGTTTACATGCTTTACGATTGATGATGGTAACTGCTTGTATTATCTTATCTATGGGGCTTCTGTTTTCCCTCGTGCAAAATGGTATATTTGATGTATTTCTCTCTGCAGTTGCTTTTAGCATGTTTCACATAGAGGGATAAGAAAGACTATGCTCGTTCTGGAAACTCGAGACTCTGACATGACTGCGCACCAGTCGTGATGTTCAACCATAGATTTATGGAGCTCTTAGCAGATGTGCTCCTTGTATATCACACTGCATATAATGTTTGTGCAGATTGCAGCGAGCCGTTATCTTTTTAACATCGTTTTTTTTTATGGATGCTGTCCCTTTTTTTTATGCTGACTCAGCTCTCGGGCTACCTCACAAATAGCGCACTATTCCTACATAGAGCTCGCAACCTTAATTCAATTTTAATTTTCATCCTGTCCGATTTCTATGCTAATAGCTGTCAGTTGCTGACACCCATCTTATTTCTCAGATCATGTGACCTTAACAAGGGTTATTTGAAAAGTGAAAATTACTCAGGCTGAAGTGCTTTAGCTTACTTAAGTAATTTCTTCTCTTTTCCTTTTAATAGTTTAATAAACTTCTATTTTCCTTTTAATATTTGAATTGTGTTATTTGAGCACAATCTATTTTATAATGTGAATTTTAAAAGTGCATGGGGTGCCATTTAGGGCATAAACATGTCATCAGATGAGCTCTAACCTTTGAGAATGGCCCTATATATAATAGTCGATTTTCTTTTCTCTCTCAGGAGGAGATGAAGGACAGAAGAGGAAGAGGAGTAAGCCCGAGGCCTTCCCCACAGCAGAGGACATCTTCTCCAAATTTCAGCACCTCTCCCACTTTGACCAGCACCAGGTCACCTCTCAGGTGAGCGACGCTCCTCCCATAGCAGTCCAGTCTCACCTTTTTTTAATGGTGCTTCAAAACTTGCTAGTGGAATCCTCTGAAGTTATTCAGTAAAAATAGATACTGATGATATGCAATTAAATTAAATGATTCCTATAAAACCACATCTTTCACTACAAACTGATATTTTCAATTACTTTTATTTTGATACTGAAGTTTGCAATGTTATGGATATTCACAGTTAAGTATTTACAGTAGGCCTGTTTCCCTTCTCTTCTCTATGACTAGGTGTCCAGGAATGTTCTTGAACAGATCACCAGCTTTGCCTTAGGGATGTCCTATCACCTGCCCCTGGTCCAGCACATCCAGTTCATATTTGACCTCATGGAGTACTCCCTTAACATTAGTGGCCTCATCGACTTTGCCATTCAGGTACAGCTTTATCTCTAATGTCAATGCATTTAATCGTAGCATTTAATTACACTTTTCGTAGTGATAGTTATATTTTCTATTTTATTCCCTGAATGGTTTTAATATTTGTATAATTAACCTTCTCTTACTTCCCCTCTCCCGTGCCTGTGTGTGTGTATTTGTGTCTCTAGCTGCTGAACGAGCTGAGCCTGGTGGAGGCAGAGCTGCTGCTCAAGTCGTCCAGCCTGGTGGGCAGCTACACCACGGGCTTGTGTCTGTGCATCGTGGCCGTGCTGCGGAGGTACCACTCCTGCCTCATCCTCAACCCCGAGCAGACGGCGCAGGTCTTTGACGGGTAAGTCACACAAGCTTAACTATTCACCTTTTATAGCCTGGGTGCTAATGCCATCCAACCCTTAGTCATTCACATCAATAGCCTGGGGCGCTATCCAACCCCTAGGCATTCAGCTCTATTATATAGCCTGGTCGCCAGTCTGAATCGACTTTAGCCATTGTATGGGCAAGGCAGTGACATAGCGTTATTGAATGCAGAAACAGTCAGGTACCTAGGCTATTCACTGACAATAAACCCGTCTCTGTTTTATTCAGACCTAGGTCATCAAAAAGTATAGCTAAAGCAAATACTTTGGAGTCAAATGCACCCCTCAAATACTTTGGAGTTTGCACTTTTGGGACTATTGCAATGGTCACCTTGTATCCTGCAAACTCAATTCAACCTGTCTTCCATATCTCATTTAGTACAGGAAGCGTTCTGTCCTTTGTAGTTTTGCATTAACGTGTTGAATTATTTTCATTAACCAGGTTGCGCATCGTGGTGAAGTCAGGGGTGAACCCTGCAGACTGCTCCTCAGCTGAGCGCTGCATCCTGGCCTACCTGTATGACCTCTATACCTCCTGCAGTCACCTCAAGAGCAAGTTTGGAGAGATCTTCAGGTTAAACATGAACATGGACCATCAACTGTTCAATGCAGTTTTATTGTATTCTACCATTTCCATTACATTGTTTTAGTGGGCCAAGTCAAGTAAACATTGTGTTGAAACCAAAATATTTGCCCCCACATGGTAGCCGTCTAATGATTCTAAAAACAATCCGTTTCCTTCCTCTCCCTCAGAGCCATGTATTTAGAGAGTTGGGGCAACTTGTAGAATTTTGAATATTTGTTACATTTTTTAGACATTCAGTTACATTGCATTGTTTAATATCCCCCATGTAATGTTAATTGGGAGCTAACATTGCTGCCATAGAATGTTGTAGTGCCATGTAAATGAATCATAATGCAGAAACATCAATGTCCAGGCTCTCTAAATATATGTCTCTCCCTCCCTGGTCCAGTGAGTTCTGCTCCAAGGTAAAGAACTCCATCTACTGTAACATCGACCCGTCAGACTCCAATATGCTGTGGGACCCTGTGTTCATGATGGAGGCCATCGCCAACCCGTCGGCCCACAACTTCAACCACAGCATGGTGGGTAAGATCCTCAACGACAGCCCCGCCAATCGCTACAGTTTTGTCTGCAATGTCCTCATGGATGTGTGCGTGGACCACCGGGACCCCGAGAGGCAAGCACTGTTTTTCTATAAAACCGTTATCAATAATTGATTGCGGATATGTCCAGATGCATTAAAACAATTCAGGAGTCTTGACTGTCAACTAACCAGTTATGCGTATATTATATGAATTATATAGTAAGGTGTTATGAGTTTAATACCCATCTCTGTGTGTCTATTTATACAGAGTGAATGACATTGGGATCCTGTGTGCGGAGATGACTGCGTACTGTCGCTCTCTGAGTGCTGAGTGGCTGGGCGTCCTCAAGGCCCTCTGCTGCTCCTCCAACAATGGCAACTGTGGCTTCAATGACCTGCTGTGCAACGTGGATGTGAGTGTGTTCACACGCACTCGGCACACCTACACGCGCACACTGCGCAATAGCCCTGCAGACTGGGGGAGTGGGTGGGGGTGACATGGAAGCAGATAGCTGACTAGTGGTGGCTATTCAGCAGCCTGATGATCTGGGGGTAGAATCTATTGGCCAGACTTACAGATTTTGCCATGATGTTCCTATACTGCAACGGTCTGAGTGATGGAAACGAGAAGAACAGACCATGGCTTGGGTGGCTGGGTGCCCTGATGATTTTATTGGCCTTCCTGTGACACCTGGCGTTGTAGGTGTCCTGGAGGGCAGGCAGTGTGCATCCAATAATGTATTCGGTTGAGCGTACCACCCTCTATAATGCCTTGCGATCCACGGCGGTGGAGTTGCCATACCAGACTGTGATTCAGCCCGACAGTATGCTCTCGATGTTGTTCCTGTTGAACACTGTGAAGGCCCTTGGAGACGGGCTGAATTTCTTCAGCATTGAGATGTGTATGTCGAGGATCTTGCCAGTTTTACCGTCTCCACGGCGGCCCAGTTTATGAGGATGGGGGCGTGCCCAGCCTGGTTCCTCCTGAAGTCCACAATCAGCTCATTTGTTTTTCTGACGTTACGGGAGAGGTTGTTTACCTGGTACCGCGGCATCAGAGTGTTTACCTCCTCCAAGTAGGCCGTCTTATTGTTGTTGGCAATTAGGCCTACAACTTTTGAGGCCACGCAGTCAGGTATTCAGGGAGTACACGAGGGGATTGAGGATGCCCCCTTGTGGAGAATCAGTGTCGGAGGTAATGTTGCTTACCTTCACCACCTGGGGGTGGCCCGTCAGGATGTCCGGACCCAGTTGCATTAGGAGTTCAGGGCCATGAGCTTTGTGGTGAGCTTAGCGGGCACGATGGTATTGAAGGCCGAGCTGTAGTCAATGAACAGCATCCTCACATGCATTCCTTTTGTCCAGGTGGGTGAGGGCAGTATGCAGTGCAATGGCGATTGGGTCAGCCGTGGATCGGTCAGGGCAGTAGGGGAATTGGAGAGGGTCGACTGTCGGAGGGGGGGGGGGGGGGTGATCGTTGACTCTCAAAGCACTTCATGATGATGAAATGCGTGTTGGGTCGGTAGTCTTTCAGTTCCTTTCCCTTTCTTGGGAATGGGGATGATATTGGACATTTGAAGCGGCCTGAGCTAGAGAGATTAAAAATGTCCGAACACACAACAGCCAGCTGGTATGCACATGCTCTGAGGACACGGCTAGGGATGCCGTTTGGAACAACAGCCTTACGTTGGTTAACACGTTTGAATGAATTAAGTTGGTCTTTGAGAGACCGTAAGTGGGTAAATCTATAAATATTGGGGCCAATGTGTGACATTGGGATCAACATTTTAAAAATGGTTTGAAACAAAAATAAAAAGAAGTTTCATGCAATTCCCCGTTTACTTTGAGGAACAAATGTGCAAATTGGCCCATAACTGTGGGCTACCCTATGACCATACTGTTCATTCTAAAAGTATTCAGACCCCTTGACTTTTTCCAAATTGTATGTTACGGCCTTATCCTAAAAGTGGATTAAATTGTTTTTTCCCCTCATCAATCTACACACAATACCCCATAATGACAAAACAAAAAAAGTTATTTTGAAATGTTTAAAAAAAAGTTTTTAAAAAGATTTTTAAAAAGATCACATTTACATAAGAATTCAGATCCTTTACACAATACTTTTTTTTTAAGGGCCTTTGGCAGCGATTACAGCCATGAGCCTTCTTGTGTATGACGCTACAAGCTTGGCACAGCTGTATTTAGGGAGTTTCTACCATTTTTCTCTGCAGATCCTCTCATGCTCTGTCAGGTTGGATGGGAGCATCGCTTCACAGCAATTTTCAGGACTCTCCATAGATGTTCGATCGGGTTCAAGTCCAGACTCTGGCTGGGCCACTCAAGGACATTCAGAGACTTGTCCCGAAGCCACCACCATGCATAGTGCCACGTTTCCTCCAGATGTGACTCTTGGCATTCAGGGCAAAGAGTTCAATCTTGGTTTCATCACACCAGAGAATCTTGTTTCTCATGGTCTGAGTCTACTATAAAGGCCTGCTTGGTGTAGTGCTGCAGAGATGGTTGTCCATCTGGAAGGTTCTCCTATCTCCACAGAGGAACTCTGAAGCCCTGTCAGAGTGACCAAAGCCTTTCTCACATAATTGCTCAGTGTGGCTGAATGGCCAGCTCTAGGAAGAATCTTTGTGGTTCCAAACTTCTTCCATTTAAGAATGATGGGAGGCTACTGAATTCTGTAGAAATGTTTTGGTACCCTTCCCCAGATCTGTGCTTCAACACAATCCTGTCTCGGAGCTCTACAGGCAACTCCTTCGACCGCATGGCTTGGTTTTTGCATTGGCATGCACTGTCAACTGTGTGACCTTATATAGACAGGTGTGTGCCTTTCCAAATCATGTCCAATCAGTT
>NC_050571.1:40346588-40431588 GCF_013265735.2 Oncorhynchus mykiss | reverse complement strand
CCATCTTCCTGCGTAGTCCTCTCCTGCATTTCTTGCGGGGAAGCAGGTTTGGCGGTGGTCATGATGACGGCCTATTTGATTCCCCAAAAAATAAGGCGCTCTGGATTGGTCACTGGAGTCAGATGTGAGGGAGTTGGTTGATTGCCACATTAGTGGCCCTCTAGGATTACGGCTGGGCTGACCGTGGGGGAGTGCCAATTGGCTGTCTCCGGCCATCCCTCCAGAATTACACCTTTTGCTCCGCAGTATCATGCTCAAACTTTTTCAGCTTTTTCCACTTGTCTTTGTCTCTTCCGCAAGTTTATCACAAATGTTTTCCATATTGGTCAGAATGTTCTCTCTTTTGTCCTTATGGGTGATCTTGCTTTCTCAATCAACATTTAACTGTGTCACTTGATCTCTAGTCGTGCTCAATTGTTCTGTCACTTCGGTCAGTCACAAAAAGAGGGATTGTTCGAACCAAGACCGGGTGTTTTCTGTATCTATAATCCATTTCTGCCTTTCATTTGATTATCTTAGATAATCACTTAAGGTGACATCATGATAATATTGTTTTGTCTCATGGACCTGTAGATTCTTGAGAGATGTGATAACTGAGTCTGCATTGCAATCTGTCGTTGGGCCAGTTTCGTCAAAAACTGAGTCCTTCATTATGATCCGGGAATAATCATCCTCTGAGAACTCAAATGACTTGCTTTGGCCCGCCTTTTGAGAGTCTGCTATTTCAGCCATAATATCAGAAGAAAGGTAGACTTGTGAAAGGGGAGTCTCAAAAATTAGTGCTGTATGGTAGAGAGTTCATGTACAAAAGCTGAAGAACATACGCACTGTGATGGACATTTAACACATGTTCTGTTCTAATAACCAATTGCTGTGTTCATGCAAGTGACTGATTGAACGAATCCTCACTTATCAGTATCTGCAATTTGGCAGTTCGCCCAGACCTTGTTTTGAGAACGAAAGATATCTCAGTTTCAAGGTCTCAGCTTAGAGAGAAGAAGCCTTGTGAGGTACTGGTCTGTCACATGTTACAAACCAGTATTGGTCGGTCACATGAATGAAACAAAACGGTAATGATGAATTAATCATGCTAAATCATGCAAATATAACTTGTCTGTGTATAGCAGACAGCAGAGCGTCTGACAGACGTTCATTATGGTGCATTAAGTTGGTTGGAACCTCTCCAGTGCGCTGAAAATAAACAATGACTAATTTAAGATGGACTTTGAGTGTCCCTGTGTAAGAATTTCTACAACAGCACATCCAGGTACTTTCCGCAGGTGCTGGAGTTGTTGGCAAACCCATGGAAAACAGAAAGGAAAACGCTGCACACTGCTGCTCATGCTCCCAGGTGATATTTATTTACAACAATGGTTCAACCCTTAGGTCTTCATCAGGCATCCATCCATATCCCAGGTGGGGGTGGAAGGTCCTATATGTGACCCGTTTCAGGAAACTAGGAGTATGTCGCAGGTCACTACTTCACAGGAGAGGCGTTTCTACGTAAACTTATTTTTTTTTAATCAGCAGCTTAAAAAAAAAAAAAGAATCACATATTAAAACTGTTGAATCTAGGGGGCACTATTTTCATTTTTGGAAAAATAATGTTCCCAAAGCAAACGGGCTATTTTGTCAGGACAAGATGCTAGAATATGCATATAATTGACAGCTTAGGATAGAAAACACTCTAAAGTTTCCAAAACTGTAAAAATATTGTCTGTGAGTATAACAGAACTGATATTACAGGCGAAAGCCTGAGAAAAATCCAATGAGGAAGGGACTCTTATTTAGAAAGCTCTGCATTCCTATGCGTCCCTATTGAGCAGTGAATGAGATATCAACCAGATTCCTTTTTCTATGACTTCCCTAATGTGTCTAGTGTCAGAATACATAGTTTCAGTCTTTTATTTTACATCAACATTGCGTCAGTGGTCAGCTGGAGTCTCTCAGTGTTTTTTGCGTAAAAGACAAATGCGGCCATTGTTTCTCTCTTTCCTACTAAAAAGCCACCTGTCCCGGTTGATATATTATCGAATAGATATTTGAAAAACACCTTGAGGATTGATTATAAACAACGTTTGCCATGTTTCTGTCGATATTATGGAGCTAATTTGGAATATTTTTCGGCATGGTCTTGACCGCAATTTCCGGTTGAATTCTCAGCCAAACGTGAAGAACTAACGGAGTTATTTCGGCTACAAAAATTATATTTTTGGAAAAAAGAAACATTTGCTATCTAACTGGGAGTCTCGTGAGTGAAAACTTCCAAAGCTCATCAAAGGTAAACGATTTAATTTGATTGCTTTTCTGATTTTCGTGACCAGGTTGCCTGCTGCTAGCTAGGCATAATGCTATGCTAGGCTATCGATAAACTTACACAAATGCTTGTCTTGCTTTGGCTGTAAAGCATATTTTCAAAATCTGAGATGACAGGGTGATTAACAAAAGGCTAAGCTGTGTTTCAATATATTTCACTTGTGATTTCATGAATATGAATATTTTCTAGTAATATTTATGTGCGTTATGCTAATTAGTGTCAGTTGATGGCAACGCTCCCGGATCCGGGATGGGTAGTTCCAAGAGGATTTATTAAGACTCCACTATGCAAGTATCCATTTCAATAGAACATCACTGCAACAACTGTTTCAGATCACTCTCGTCTGTGTGCCAGAGCGCAGAATAACTGATGAATTTATGAAAAGCTAAATTAAATTGTTGCTAGGAGCACAGTTAGTCACCAACACTATGGATAACATGAAAACAGCCTAACCAGCTCTGCTAGGGTGAGTGAAATGGTCAGAGTTTGGGTGGGGGCTAAAGTTTAAGATGATTCTTATGGCATTGTACACGGTCAATTTGAACCAGAGTGACTTGACACAACAACGGGCCAAGCAACGGAAACGACACAGGAAGTCTAATTTAATGAAAGGAGTTGCAGTCTGCTGTGAAGCATTCATCCATGTATAAGGGTAAGAGTCTAGCTACAGTTTCAGATACTATACATTTCTAATTTTGTCAGAAAGTTGTTTTCATTGCAAATCAAAGCATAGTTTTAGCTAGCTAGCTGACATTAGATGGCTGGCTCGCCAGCTTACATTACGTTTATGATCTGTGTGTAGTAATGTTATCTCAGAATGCCATTTCGCATTGCTAGTTATGGCCTAATGTTTGCTAGCTAACTAGCTACCTTTGAACCTATTTGGTTAACTTTAGCTAGCTATGACAATCGGTTTGTATTGCTAGTACTCTATGGATTAGGATTAAGATTCAGATTCGTTGTTTAGCTAGCATGTCTAAACAAAAGACTCCACTATGCCAGATGATTACATGACCCATCAAGTTGGCCAGGTGTGTCTGACGGTGATTACAGCAATCTATTGTATAATAATGCCAAAATATTTGTTTCTGGAATTTGTATTTCAGCACCAGTAGAACACGCCTGATTCTCTTCCACCAGTCATTCAAGGAGAATGGTCTAATGTCTCCCATCAAAAAGAGAGCTGGCCCAAGCAAGCACAGCTTAAACTGAAGCATGAGGACTTGAGGCGAGTGGTGAAACGTCATTAACAACTACACAGATGATAATGCAATAGTGTTATAAGGACGCTGCCCAGGACACAAACACTTTGGTGGAAAGCTACTGCCATCCCATGTGACAAAAGCAGCAGTGTGGCGTCTCTACAAGGAATGGAACACTTGGTATGTAAAGCATGAACAACACGTTTTCATTATTTAACTGACCAACATGACTGGCACTACTTTTATTGATCTGTATTTTCCAGAGGTACGTGTAGTCGGGCTGTGTGTTATATCATTTTAACTTCCAGTTTCCAAGACGATGTTTCTGTATGCAGTGCTGCTGCTCTGCACATTTGTAGGTAAGTGAAACTTACCTGATAACTATGCATTACAAAATGATATCACGTTTTACATTACATTTTCTTTTCATTAACTTATCTTAATGTTCTTTTGTTGTTTGCAGGTGCACTATCCTTCTGACCTTATGCAGCCAGGTCCCATCTACTTTTTAACTCCTCGCAAGTGTGGCTTGTTTGGTGTCTGCTGTGAAGGAATACCACAACAAGTCAACTACTTGATTGATGTAGGCATGTCATCCAGCAAAGGCAGCAGCGCAGTCATCAACTACATGCACCATTTCTTTACCAACCACGGAGTTGTGGAAACACGTGTTCACCTGAATTGTGATAACTGCAGTGGCCAAAACAAGAACACGTTTGTGCTCTGGTATTATGCCTGGCGGACCATACACATACTCCACCACAGTCTGGACCTTCACTTCCTGATCAGAGGCCACACCAAGTTTGCCCCCGGCTGGTGCTTCGCCCTCATCAAGCAGCACTTCAGAAAGACCGGAGTGAACACTTTGTCTGAGATTTATTGGTGTTGTGAAGGACAGCACTGTGACAGGGGTCAACATCCTACAGCTGGTTGGACTGGAGGATGGTACGGTGCTGGTGGAAAGCTATGGCTGGCAACAACACCTGACTCCGTACTTTAGGCCGCTGCCACAGTTCAAGCAGTACCAGCACTTCAGGTGAATATCCTTTTCAGTGCATTGTATGAGGTTGTTGTTCTTATCTAAACTTGGGAGATTAATTGATGTTGTGCAAGGTTGTAATGTCTTAATTATTTTTGTTATTTCCTGTTTTACAGCTTCGATGCTCTGGAGCCTGGTGTTGTTGTCGCCAAGGAGCGTTCTCAGTGGGGACCAGGTTTCAGCTGCTGCGCAACGCTGATCCTTCCTCCCCATAGATGGCCTGCCTGTACAAGCACCACCTGGACTGGACAGAACTAGACAAATGTATATTTTTGAGAAGATGAGGGAGTTTAGCCACGAAGAGGCTATGGGCATCACATGCCCTGCACCAAAGTCAAGGGCAGGACAGAAACAGGCTCTCCGAATATAGATTCCCTTCTTCATGTGTGGTTCGGACGGACCAGTCATCAGTACTATCTGAAGTACCTCTATTCACATGACTCTCTCCTAACACACATACATTGCTGCTATATTATTCATTCATCCTGCTGCTTAGCCACTTTACCCCTGACTGTATGCATACAACTACCTCATCTACCACGATCGTTTTTGATATTGTTTGTGTACGTACTGTATTTTTTCTTTATATTGACACTGTCTATTTGAGATACTACTACTATACAAGTAACCATTTGGCTGTACCGTTTACACCTTCTGTAGAGACCTGTCCACTTGGCAAGATATGGCTGGGGGTTATAGCATTTCTTTCACATGACCCATCAATTTAGACAAGTGTGTCTGGGTAAGCGTCATCTAATATTTATTAAATCTTTTCTGTTTACCTGGAATGTTTTGTTATTGTAGACTACTACCACTTTTAGTCTTATCCTTACTACACTACTCACTGTTTAGTACATGACCTCACATGTGAATCCTTAAAGAGATGGGTGGGGCTAGCTTAATAGGGCGTGAACAATGCTGAATGGGTGTAGACAAAGGAGAGCTCTCCAGTAGGTACCAAAATATTAAAAGGCCATTTTCTCAAAAGAGAGTTTACAAGTTCGTCAACTCTCAAACCAGAATTACTTCCCCATTGTTCCTCAAATGCGGCAGGTAGCCTAGTGGTTAGAGCGTTGGGCCAGTAACCGAAAGGTTGCTAAACCGAATCCCCTGTTCCTAGGCCGTCATTGTAAATAAGAATTTGTCCTTAACTGACTTGCCTAGTTAAATAAAGGTCAAATAAAAAAATGCAGTGTATGATATACAATTTTGTAGCTCTGAGTCTCTACTTCTATCCAATGTAAAACACACAATTTCAAATGTTGCTACATAAGACCGATTTGAGCCGGTCGGTCACATATATAGGGGCAGTACTCAGTGACATCACTTCCTGAAATGCAGAACAGGCCACATTACTCAGACATGGGGTCGGACTTATCAGATATATAATTAATCAAGGAATTCAGATTTTGCATGATTACATAACAGAACTACATAACCAGTAGAAATACAATGCTCAAAAAAATAAAGGGAACACTTAAACAACACAATGTAACTCCAAGTCAATCACACTTCTGTGAAATCAAACTGTCCACTTAGGAAGCAACACTGATTGACAATAAATTTCACATGCTGTTGTGCAAATGGAATAGACAACAGGTGGAAATTATAGGCAATTAGCAAGACGCCCCCAATAAAGGAGTGGTTCTGCAGGTGGTGAACACAGGCCACTTCTCAGTTCCTATGCTTCCTGGCTGATGTTTTGGTCACTTTTGAATGCTGGCGGTGTTTTCACTCTAGTGGTAGCATGAGACGGAGTCAACAACCCACACAAGTGGCTTAGGTAGTGCAGCTCATCCAGGATGGCACATCAATGCGAGCTGTGGCAAGAAGGTTTGCTGTGTCTGTCAGCGTAGTGTCCAGAGCATAGAGGCGCTACCAGGAGACAGGCCAGTACATCAGGAGACGTGGAGGAGGCCGTAGGAGGGCAACAACCCAGCAGCAGGACCGCTACCTCCGCCTTTGTGCAAGGAGGAGCACTGCCAGAGCCCTGCAAAATGACCTCCAGCAGGCCACAAATGTGCATGTGTCTGCTCAAACGGTCAGAAACAGACTACATGAGGGTGGTATGAGGGCCCGACGTCCACAGGTGGGGGTTGTGCTTACAGCCCAACACCGTGCAGGACGTTTGGCATTTGCCAGAGAACACCAAGATTGGCAAATTCGCCACTGGCGCCCTGTGCTCTTCACAGATGAAAGCAGGTTCACACTGAGCACATGTGACAGACGTGACAGAGTCTGGAGACGCCGTGGAGAACGTTCTGCTGCCTGCAACATCCTCCAGCATGACCGGTTTGGCGGTGGGTTAGTCATGGTGTGGGGTGGCATTTCTTTGGGGGGCCGCAGAGCCCTCCATGTGCTCGCCAGAGGTAGCCTGACTGCCATTAGGTACCGAGATGAGATCCTCAGACCCCTTGTGAGACCATATGCTGGTGCGGTTGGCCCTGGGTTCCTCCTAATGCAAGACAATGCTAGACCTCATGTGGCTGGAGTGTGTCAGCAGTTCCTGCAAGAGGAAGGCATTGATGCTATGGACTGGCCCGCCCGTTCCCCAGACCTGAATCCAATTGAGCACATCTGGGACATTATGTCTCGCTCCATGCACCACAGACTGTCCAGGAGTTGGAAGATGCTTTAGTCCAGGTCTGGGAGGAGATCCCTCAGGATACCATCTGCCACCTCATCAGGAGCATGCCCAGGCGTTGTAGGGAGGTCATACAGGCACGTGGAGGCCACACACACTACTGAGCCTAATTTTGACTGTTGGATCAATGTTGGATCAGCCTGTAGTGTGGTTTTCCACTTTCATTCCAGACCTCCATGGGTTGATACATTTGATTTCCATTGATCATTTTTGTGTGATTTTGCTGTCAGAACATTCAACTATGTAAAGAATTTTTCATTCATTCAGATCTAGGATGTGTTATTTTAGTGTTCCCTTCATTTTTTTGAGCAGTGTACATTTGTCTTCTCTTTGCTGTGGTGGTCACATCTCTCATCTCTATACAGCCCCATTCCTATGCCGCAGGAGACACCTGCCTTGCATCTGGCAAATCAGGTGTCTGTTAACACTAGAAATGAACAGCCTTTCAGCCTATAAGTACCCGCTAGAAAAAGTTGCCGGGCATCCCCTTTAGCATACGCGTCAGATGCATATCAACCTGCAAGATGCGCAAACATAAGCACCAAGGCTTGATAAATAGTGCATCAACAATTGTAAAAGGATGAATTCCAATTATTTGTGGAAATATATCCATCTAAAAATACAACTAAAATAGTTAAGATAGACTCAAGGATATGTTTTGTATAACTCCACAAAGTCCTAGTGAAAAATGTAAGCCTATAGACTATTTTGGTTTTCCTTATCATAAAAACACTACAGTGTAATCCATTTGATCAAGTTCATTTGTAGATTGAAACAGTGACGACATTCATTCAGTGAGGAGACTGACGCATGGGTACCAATGCCCTTTTGGCACATTTGTCTTACTTAAAACAATTCTGACAACTGAGCAATGTAAAATATACATATTTAGGAAAAATCAGGGAAGATGGAGGGCATTGCAATTTCTGGGGCATTTTTTTTTTTTTTTTACAAAATCAGAATGTCGGTGGCTGTTGGCCTAAGACAGTTGTAGTGTTAATGTCATGTCCTAGGCAAAGGTTTCTACCTGAAGCTACCTGAAGAGAAACGAGATCAGGCATTAGTAATGCGCTTCCAAGCCTGTCCCATATCCTCTCCCTCTCACTTTACTTCCCGTCCTCCTTTTGGGCTGTCTTTAGTATTCATCTGGTGCGCTACCTCTATCCTGACCCTATCCTCCAGGGAGCAGGATTAAAGAGGGATGACTGCTTGTAAAGGAGTGTGGGATACAGGATGTGCGTTAAGGGATACCACCTCTAGATCTCTGGAGCTAAAGAAGTTGAATTTACTGATCTTTAGAGAACTAGCCCCTTTTGACACTCAGAAACACAGCCCTGGCAATGTGTTTGCACCATCTATTTTCCAATTGGGTGCAGTCTGCACAGATTTGACAAGGACATACAGTGCCTTCAGAAAGTATTCACACCCCTTTACTTTTTTCACATTTTGTTGTGCTACAGCCTGAATTTATAGGCCTACGCACAATACCCCATAATATCAAAGTGGAATTGTGTTTTCCATAAATAAATAAAAAAGTAATTAATAAAACAATTAAAGCTGAAATGTGTTGTGTCAATCAGTATTCATCAAGTCTAAATAAGTTCAGGATTAAAAACTTGCTGAACACAGTGGTGGCTGCATCATGTTATGGGTATGCTTGTAATTGTTAAAAGGACTGGGGAGTTTTTCAGGAAAATAAAAAAAATGGAATGGATCTAAGCACAGACAAAATTGTGCTTAGATCCAAAGCAATTCAGTCTGATTCTGTCTGCTTTCCACCAGACACTAGGAGATGAATTCCCTTTTCAGCAGGACAATAACCTAGAACACGGGTCAACAAGGTCAACTCAACTTGAAAATCTATGGCAAGACCTGAAAATGGTTGTCTAGCAATGATTTGACAATCAATTTGGCAGAGCTTGAAGAATTTAGAAAATAATAATGGGAAAATGTTACACAATCCAGTTGAGAGTCTTACCCAGAAAGACTCACAGCTGTAATCGCTGTCAAAGGTGCTTCTACAAAGTATTGACTCAGGGGTGTGAATACTTATGTAAATTAAATATTTCTCGATTTCACTTTCAATAAATTTGCAAACATTTCTAAAAACCTGTTTTCACTTTGTCATTAAGGGGTATTGTGTGTAGATGGGTGAGAAGAAAATCAAATAAACCCATTCTGCATTTAGGCTGTCACCCAACAAAATGTCTAATAAGTCAAGGGGGTATGAAAACTTCCTGTATGTGTGTGTGTGCATAAGTCCTCTTTCCCCTCTCCAAGACGATGGCTCCTGGAGGGAGGATCAACTCAGCAGCCATCGTTTTCATCAATTATTGAAAGGCTGGCGTGCGTTGAGAGAAGGAGGCCCCCATGTTGGACTGGGCTTTACGGTCTGCTTTGATTGCGGTATGAAGCTAGTTATCAATCAGCCTAATTGGAATTAGATGCCAGTAACAAAGAGGCTTACAGGAGCTTAATGATAAAAGGCCCCTTTAAAGGGGGGAAAAAAAACCGTCCACCCAACAAACAGCTCTCTGATTTCCTCTGTGTGCCCCATCCCTTCTTTCCATTCCATAACTTTGCTTACAGCTTCTCTTTAACACACAATCTGTGATGCATAGCGTAATGTATATACATTCAAGACGTGGGGTAGCACACCTCGCTCATTTATTAATCATCTCTTTCTTTTAAGTTATGCTCTTTGAATTTTGCTCTAGGTGACTAACCTGTTGTATGAATTCATGAGAAAATCAATTAGAGGCGCAAGGCATTAAAACGATGTACAAAATGTTCGAAACGATCTCTCGCATCTTTTGCAAATAACATCCAGGGGTAGCTTGCTGCACTGCTGTTTTAATTCCATAATAAATTGGCACGTGGCCAAGGCGTCGTCGTCTTCATCATCGTCATCGCATTATGATCCTGTCCCAATAATTACACACTGCAGTTTCATGCTAGATGGGAGGAATATACAGAGTCCTTTGTCTCTGTTGAAATGTTGGGTTTCTTCCCCCTTTCGGCTTTATGTATCATGGCATGGTCGTGCTCAATTCAATTTCCGTGAATTAATTGAAATTCCAGACTGTTTCGCCAGCCTCTTGTTTTAGGCAGAATCAATGTTTTGAGTATATATATATGGGCATCCTAAATAATACATTTCAAGGCTTTTCATTTTATACTGGAAAAATAACTAATTTGAAAAATCTTGCTAAATCTTCTACTTTATCATTGGTCTGCTACAGTAAGATAAACACAAAATTGCCAAGATAAACATATGGTTAGCTGGTTCCTGGGCTGTTGTGAATCAGTGTAAGTTGGAATGAATTAACTTCTGAATGAATCATCACTATTGACATTCACTGCCGTGAGTGTACAGTAACTGACCTGTTTTCGGAGCTGAGGTAGCAGATGAGGTGGGAAGCCCAGAGCAGGGGCCCGGCGTATGTGCTGAGGGCGGTGAGGAAGACAGCCGGGGCTTCTACGTAGCTCTCCAGTCCCACAAAGCCAACCGAGATGTCCACAGTGGCTATGCTGTTGGAGTTTCCCTACAGACAGACAAACAGAAGACGTACGTTTTATTAAGCTTCATTTTCACAACTAACCTTAACTTACTTAGCTAACTTATTACGAAGTAGACAAAGTAGCTAAGTAACGTTGCTAAAGGAACTTAGTTAGACAAAGTACATAAGTTAGCTAATGTAGCTAGTGTAGCTGACCTAAAATGAACATACAGTGGGGAGAACAAGTATTCGATACACTGCCGATTTTGCAGGTTTTCCTACTTACAAAGCATGTAGAGGTCTGTGTATCAAATACTTGTTCTCCCCATTGTATATATATGAAGATTGCACAATACACTCCATGTTAACTTTTGAAAGAAGTCAGAAGATGATATGAATAAAATGTGTCAGTCTCCTGCATGCTCCTCCACTTCCCAGGTAGCTAGCTATTCAAAGCTCGCTGTCTGTCAACTCTCTGGCCTTGTAAGGGTTGCAGTGACTGGGTGAAATCTCCCTTCCCCTCCACCTCATCTCTCCTCCTCCCCACTCTCTTTGGCTCAGTCTCATTCCCCTTTCCATTTCCTGACGAGGGCTCAGGAGTGACACAGATGTGATGGAAGAGCTCTCGGCGACTGCAGCGGGAGCTGAATTAATTCACTGGCTGATGAAGGCCACTAGCTCCCCTCTCTCTCGCCTGGGTGTGTATGTGTGTGTGTGTGTGTGTGAAAGGATCTGTGTGTGCCAGGGCAACGCCACCCTCCAACGGACAAACCCAACACCATATGAGTGGATCATGTACAGTGCCTTCGAGAGTAATCACAACCGTTTACTTTTGTTTTATGGCAAGTTCAGGAGTAAATAAGTTGCATGGACTCACTGCAAAATAAATGCATGGTTTTTGAATGACTACTACATCTCTGTAGCCCGCACATACAATTATCTGTAAGGTCCCTCAGTCGAGCAGTGAATTTCAAACAAAGATTCAACCGAAAAGACCAGGGAGGCTTTCCAATGCATCGCAAAAAATAATAATAAAAAAAAAAAAAAGAAGACATCGAATATCCCCTTGAGCATGATGAAGTTATTAGTTACACTTTGGATAGTGTATCAATACACCCAGTCACTACAAAGATACAGGTGTCCTTCCTAACTCAGTTGCTGGAGAGGAAGGAAACCACTAGGGGATTCCACCATGAGGCCAATGGTGATTTTAAAACAGTTACAGTTTAATGGCTGTGATCGGAGAAAACTGAGGCTGGATCAACAACATTGTAGTTACTCGACAACACTAACCTAAATGACAGAGTGAAAAGAAGGAAACCTGTACAGAATACAACTATTTCAAAACATGCATCTTGTTTGCAACAAGGCACTAAAGTAATACTGCAAAAAATGTGGCAAAGAAATTAACTTCACATCCTGAATACAAAGTGTTATGTTTGGGGCAAATCCAACACAACACATTAATGAGTACCACTCTCCATATTTTCAAGTATAGTGGTGGCTGCATCATGTTATGGGTATGCATGTAACCATTAAGTTTTCTGGATAAAAAAAAGAAACAGAATAGAGCTAAGCACAGGCAACATCCTAGAGGTAAACCTGATTCAGGTTCAGGCCAAATATACACTGGAGTTGCTTACCAAGATGACATTGAATGTTCCTGAGTGGCCTAGTTACAGTTTTTAACTAAAATCGTCTTGAAAATCACTGTCTAGCATTGATCAAAAAATATTGTACCATCCAGGTGTGCAAAGCTCTTAGAGACTTACCCAGAAAGACTCACAGCTGTAATCACAAACATGTATTGGCTCAGGGGGTTGAATACTTATGTAACCAAGACATATTAGTGTTTTATTTTAATATATATTTTTCTTACATACAGTATGTTAGAATTTTTCTTCCACTTTTACATTAGAGAGTATTTGGTGTAGATTGTTGACAAAACTATGCCAATAAATCAATTTTAATTCCACCTTGTAACACAAAAAACAAATGTAAAAAGTTAAGGGGTGTGATTACTTTCTGAATGCAATGTATGTTCAAAAGTTCCACACAGCTGACCATTTTAATTTACTTTGTTATTTAACCCTTATTTTACCAGGTAAGTCATCTGAGAAAACATTCTCATTTACAGCAACGACCTGGGGAATAGTTACAGGGGAGAGGAGGGCGGATGAATGAGCCAATTGTAAGCTGGGGATGATTAGGTGGCCGTGATGGTATGAGGGCCAGATTGGGAATTTAGCCAGGACACCAGGATTAACACCCCTACTCTTACCATAAGTGCCATGGGCTCTTTAGTGACCACAGAGAGCCAGGACACCCGTTTAACATCCCATCTGAAAGACAGCATCCTACATGAGGCAATGTCCCCAATTACTGCCCTTGGGTATTTTTTAAACCAGATGAAAGGGTGCCTCCAACTGGCCCTCCAACACCACTTCCAGCAGCATCTGGTCTCCCATCCAGGGACCAACCAGGACCAACCCTGTTTAGCTTCAGAAGCAAGCCAGCAGTGGGATGCAGGGTACGCTGCTGACCATGGACTGGCTACAATCGGAGTCTCAGGACATTGGGCTGTTCAACTCGGCCTACAGTAGGACTAGGTTACAGTTTTATTGAGACAAGCCAAAAATGTGTCAACATCTTATTTTTCCTTACGAAAACAAGTAACGATAACAAGATGCCATGAAAAAAACGATAACTGTAACAAATACGTTTTCATTTTAGTTGATGAAAATGTGACAAGACGTCCACGTGAGACGAATGGACAATCAATTTGACATGAAGCTGTTTAATCATCAGCGGGCATGCCTTTGCGACATTTTTAATGCGATCCTCTCATTTCAGCAGCGTGGTCTGATCGACCTGATCTTTTGAACGGATGCCAGGACACTTCAATTGTAACTAACCAAAACTAGAAACAATAATGTTTACACTCCCTTACTTTCATGTAGGCTATTTTTGCTTTGATCACATCAGATACCTTTTTTTAAAAAGGTAGAGGCGTGGATCAGAAAACCAGTCAGTATTTGATGTGACCACCATTTGCCTCATGCAGCTTCGACACATCTTCTTCACATGGAGTTGATCAGGCTGTTGATTGTGGCCTGTGGAATGTTGTCCCACTCCTCTTCAATGGCTGTAAGAATTTGCTGGATATTGGCGGGAACTAAAACGCTGTCATACACATCGACCCAGAGCATCCCAACCATGTTCAATGGTTGACATATCTGGTGAGTATGCAGGCCATGGAAGAACTAGGACATTTTCAGCTTCCAGGATTTGTGTACAGATCCTTGCGACACAGCGCATGGCATTATCATGCTGAAACATGAGGTGATGGCAGCGGATGAATGGCATGACAATGGGCCTCAGGATCACATAACGGTATCTCTGCGCATTCAAATTGCCATAGATAAAATGCAATTGTGGTCGTTCTCCATAGCTTATGCCTGCCCATACCAGCAAACCCCTCGCCCACATCATGGCATACACACTGTCTGACATCTGCCCGGTACAGTTGAAACTACGATTCATCCATGAAGAGCAAACTTCTCCAAAGTGCCAGTGGCCATCGAAGGAGAGCATTTACCCACTGAAGTTGGTTACAATGCCAAACAGCAGTCAGGTCAAGACTCTGGTGAGGACTGAGCATGCAGATGCGCTTCCCTGAAACGGTTTCTGACAATTTGTGCAGAAATTCCTCGGTTGTGCAAACTCAGTTTCATCAGCTGTCCGGGTGGGCTGGTCTCAGACGATCACGTAGGTGAAGAAGCCGGATGTGGAGGTCTTTGGTTGGCATGGGTACACGTGGTCTGTGGTTGTGAGGCCGGTTAGATGTACTGCCAAATTCTCTAAAATGACGGAGGCGGCTTATGGTAGAGAAATGAACATTACATTCTCAGTCAACAGCTCTGGTGGACATTTCTGCAGTCAGCATGCCAATTGCATGCTCGTTCAAAACTTCAGACATCTGTGTTATTGAGTTGTGTGACAAAACTGCACATTTTAGAGTGGCCTGTTATTGTCTTCAGCAAAAGGTGCACTTGTATAAGGATCATGCTGTTAAATCAGCTTCTTTATAAGCCATACCTGTCAGGTGGATGAATTATCTTGGCAAAGGAGAAATGTTCCCTAACAGGGATATAAATAAATTTGTGAACAGCATTTTAGAGAAATAAGCTTTATGGAACATTTCTTGGATCTTTTATTTCAGTAGAAAGCCAATATGAGGGTTTGCGCTCAGGCTAGAATGAAAGGCGGCCGTTGCGTGGGTGAGAAAATATCTGTAGAGTTCAAAAAGTACTCGCACTCAAAACCATGAAAAGGAATAAAATTTCATTTCAGCTCATAAAACATGGGACCAACACTTTACATGTTTGTTCAGTGTATTTACTTGTTCAGTAATTCAATTGGGAAATTCAAACATTATAGATTATAAAATGAATTAACCAATATAATTTTTCTGAATAAACATACACGTTACTCTCATGAGTGCTGTTGGGTCTGGGAGAGGAGGATGAGGAGGGCCGGCACTCTCACTAGAGGAACTGTCACTATTCTCAAAAAGAGGAAGAAGGAGGAGGAGCAAGGCCACTGTCATTACCGGGCCCGGGCAGTAAGGTATCCGCAAGTCAGTTGGCTAGCTTCCAAATGCGATGGTGTTTCGTCTGTTGAGGAAGAGGTGGTAGCTTTGCTGATGTGATCTTCAGTAATTTTGCACGATCTTGATCAGATCAAGCT
Organism: Oncorhynchus mykiss; assembly: GCF_013265735.2. NCBI lineage: Eukaryota > Metazoa > Chordata > Actinopteri > Salmoniformes > Salmonidae > Oncorhynchus > Oncorhynchus mykiss. The sequence continues at coordinate 40,416,137 of NC_050571.1, read as the reverse complement.
TTTTTTGCTGCGTTTTTTTGTGCAACACTTGGCCTTGCTTTTTGTTGACCAACTCGCTCTCCCTCCGAGTCTGACCTGATTCACATAACTTTTTAAAACTTCATAACCAGTTAGGAAGCTGAGGTAGGCTGCCACCGGTGCCCTCTGAGAAATAGGCTAATTAGATACATGACAAGTATATTGTCTGTTTGACTCACCTACTACCCATGTAGTAGGTCATTTGACATAGGTGCGAGATGACGGGCCCATAGGGCTGCAGGGGTTTACACCACGCCAGGGGCCTATTCGCACTGTTCCAACTGTCTGTCTGTCTGCCTGCCCCTCTACTCTCTCCCTCACTGCCTCGCCTGCTCATTCTATTTGCTATAAAAGATTTGAGTGTCTGTTTAGTCTTTGGTCTATTGCGTGTAGAATAGCCTACTCATTGATAGCCCCTACTTTAGTGAACTTGAGACATTGTGAGATACAGCTTTCATTACCGATGCACAGTTCTGAATGTCTGCCTGGTATGCCTGGCTGTGCACCTACACACTCTCTCCATCACTAGATCGCTCTTTCTTTGCTGTGAAAGATGCAAGAGTTTGTGTTCTTGGAAGTAGCCAACGGCAACTACTCATTCTCCTCCGTTGCAAAAATACTGAATCTTGGGAGTTGATGGGAAAGAAGTCAAATAATCTATTATTTTGGAGTCGACTCTCCACCACTAGATATCGACATGGCTACAGTAGGCTAGCCAAGAGGAATGCTAGGTGTCTTTTTGCAGCTTTCTATCAACAGTAGCCAGCATATTGCTAGTGTGTTCCCTATTGAAGGTTTACTTTTGTGAATGTAAATAAATAAGCGCAGCGAGTAGATTGATGGGTGCTTCTTTTTGCGCTGGACAACTCGCGTTTGCTGTGTGAAGACGTCAACTCGTGTACTGCTCAAGTTACTCGAGAAGTTGTGACCCGCAGGAGCGTGGTTATGCATGAATAAATGGCCGATCATATTGCTCAAATAGCATGGCATTTACCTGTGTAGTCTTCAACGGTTTTCAATGGTAGACTGTGACAGAGGAGGTAAATGTTGAACTGGAATGCAAAAATGTGCTGAAAAGTTACTGGCCCGACAGAGGAGATCCACTAGCCCGACCAACAAATTTTCCATTGGCCTCGGGCCAGCGGGCCATAGTTAATGTCGGACCCTGCACGCGAAAGAACATAAATTAAAGTGCAAGAAAACAATTGGCTAAGTGGATTTTGACAAATTATTACCACATTATATGGGACGTGCAAATTCACTAACGTTACATTAGGATGTACAAATTCACACTCTCTCCCTCTGTGTAAAGAAATGTGACGGCAACCATAGCGCACACAACACACAGACCCAGGTACCGAGAGGCTGTCCCGCCAGCAGCGTTTCCCTGTCGTCGCTCACTTTGTGACTGACAGGCGCCTTTCCTATCAATAGATAGCTGAGAAGATGCATATCGTTCATTCTAGCGGGACCGGGCTCGGCAGACTGATTTCTGACTAGCGAATTGAAAAGTAGCCTAGTTAATTTAAGTGGAAAAAGTACCAGGCTGAAAATGAGTCTGTAATAGGTTGTATAGTCGACAGCCGGCGCTAGTGAAAAACACTGTATGAGCCTTTATGGCTCGCACAAGCCAAGGCTACAAACTCCTTCTTAAAAAGTCATAGCCAGGTGTAGGCATAGCCAGGTTACAAGTAACATACTCCACAATGAATACTATATCATCTAACCGCCCGTTACCTGGAAGTAGAAGAAGGCCTGTCCGAACCAGTAGTGCATGATGGTGGTCTGGGCAGCGTCATAGTGGAGCTTCTTCCAGATGAACTGGGCCATCAGGGACTGGACCAGCAGGCAGCAGCATAGCACCGGCAGGTTGTGTGCCCGGAACAACAGGGCCACCAACAGAACCACACCACTGTAAGAAGATGTATTTATTGTCCAATAACTATGTAATATGAGTAAATAAGAACAATGATTTATTCTAAACTGACTTGCGTGGTTCAAAAAAGTTTGAATAAAACAATGTACACGAATATCAGACAAATATCTGAACAGGATTCAAAATTGCCACCTGCCGATTGCTAGCCCACATCTCTATTCTGTAGGCTACTTGCCGTGTAGGCTACCTACCTGTAGATTTCCCACAATCCCCTGCTCTTCAGCCGGGCGTCGGCTGTGATGACCTGGGACCTCAGCAGGTCCTTGGAGCCCGTGAAGAAGATGCCCAGGATGAAGACGTACACGAAGCGTGCCTTCATCGTCCCCCTGAGGGGAGAAAAGAGATGAGATTAAGTAGTTAGCCTGTTGAGAACATTTTTCACGGAATGCGAGTGTCCAAGGGCTGCCCAAGAGCCTGTTACTAGCCCCAGGTCCAGTTTTCAGATTTAGTTAGTCTTACCTTCTCTTGAGTCTTTTTTGTTGAAGTAACATGTTTTGTCCGTACAGTTTTTTTTTAACACAACACTTTAAAAATATAGAAGCATCTGCAGTTGCAGTTTTAGTGAAGAATGGCTGCAAAAAATATGATGATAAAATATGATGATAAACAGTGCCTTGAGAAAGTATTCATACCCCTTGACTTATTCCACATTTTGTTGTGTTACAGCCTGCATTCAAAATGGATTACATTGCTTTTTTCCCTCTCGCCCATCTACACACAATACCCCATAATGACAAAGTGAAAACAGGTTTTTAGAAATGTTAAAATGATTTACATAAATATCTAATTTACATAAATATTCACACCCCTTTGCTATGGCACTCTTTCAGCTCAGGTGCATCCAATTTCCTTTGTCACTACAACTTGATTGGAGTCCACCTGTGGCCAACTCAATTGTTTGGACAGGATTTAGAAAGAAACACACCTGTCTATGTAAGGTCCCACAGTTGTCAGAGCAGAAACTATGCCATGAAGTCCAATGAACTGTCTGTAGATCTCAGAGATATAATTGTGATGAGGCATATATCATATATAAAACATTTCTAGAGAGTTGAAAGTTCCCAAGAGCACAGTGGTCTCCATCATTGGGAAATTGAAAAAAATATGGAACTACCTAGACTCTGCCTAGAGCTGGTGTCCGACCAAATTGAACAACCAGGCAAGAAGGACCTTGGTCATGGAGGTGACCAAGAACCCAATGACCACTCTGATAGAATTACAGAGTTCCTTGGCTGAAATGGGAGAAGGACAACATTCTCTGCAGCACTTCCCCAATCTAGACTCATGGGAGAGTGGCCATACGGAAGCCACTCCTGAGAAAAAGGCACATGACAGCATGCTTGGAGTTTGCAAAAAGTCATGCAGAATACAGAGCATAAAGGAAAAGATTCTGTGGTCAGATGAGGCAAAAATTGAACTTGTTGGCCTGAACGCAAAGTGCTATGTCTGGAGAAAACCAGGCACAGCTCATCACCCTCTAACACCATCCCTTCCGTGAAGCACGGTGGTGGCAGCATCATGCTATAGGGATGCTTTTCAGCAGCAGGGACTGGGAGACTAGCAAATCTTTGACGAGAACCTGCTTTAGTGCATAGAACTTAGACTGGGGGTGAAGATGTACGTTCCAACATGACAATGATCCCAAGCATACATCCAAAACCAAGCTGGGATGACTTCACAACAAGAATGTGAAAGTCTTTGAGTGGCCCAGCCGAAGCCAAGACTTGAATCCCATTGAAAATCTGTGGAAAGACTTGAAGATTGCTGCCTCTCCCCATCTAACTTAACAGAGTTTGAAAAATATGCAAGGAAGAATGGGAGAAAATCCCCAAATCCAGATGTGCAAAGCTGATACAGACATACCCAAGACGATTCTCTCTGAGATCTACGGACAGTTCCTTGGACATGGTATAATTTCTGCTCTGACATGCACTGTGAACTTTGGGCCCATATATTGACAGGTGTGTCACTTTCTAAATCATGTCCATCAATGGAATTGACCACCGGTGGACCGAAATCAAGTTGTAGTGAGATCTCAAGGATGATAAAAGGAAATTAGATGCACCTGAGCTCAATATGTTAATGATACATTTCTCTATTTTATTCTCAATATATTTGCAAACATTTCTAAAAACATGATTTCACTTTGTCATTATGGGGTATTGTGTCTAGATGGGTGCGAGAACAAAAAATGTAATCCGTTTTGAATTCAGGCTGTAACACAACAAAATGTGGAATATGTCAAGGGGTATGAATACTTTATATTGTATATTTCTGCCGAGGCGTGCTTTAAAATGGATGGTTGCTGGCTCAATGACTGGAAGTCTATGGAAGCAGCTGGCATGTCATTGCGCTAACGCTAGTAAAATTTGTTTATTCATGAGTGTTTTACTCTCCCATGGGCCCAGAGGAAAATAACAATGATCGATCCATTTGACAGTATAACGGGTAGGTGGATAGAGCTAAGTGTACTCTGAACTTGGGAAAGGTGAATAAAAATAATGTTGGACTGAGGCCCAATACAAAGTGAGCTTGCCCATGTCAGATAATAAAAATGCAGACTTTTCCCAGACTTTTCCCCAAGCTAACGGACACATTGTCAAAACCTCGACCTTTCTCGTTTGCAGCAACTGATGACTGATTCATTGTTCATGACTGATTGACGGAGATGACTGACTCATTGTTCATGACTGATTGACGGAGATGACTGACTCATTGTTCATGCGAGTGCTGATCGAATGCCACATTTTGTTCTTCAAGAACTGAAATGTTTTAGGCCCATCTTGCTTGGCAGACTATTTTAATATTCATCTATCTTGAATCTATTTAGTTCAAAAAAGTCCAGGGGCCTCATTTATAAAACTGTGCAGAGGATTCACAGAAAGTGCTTACAAACAAAAAAAATCTGACTTATAACACAGTGCACACGCACGTCCCACGCCGGTTTACCTTAATAAATCACAATCAACTTGAAATTTGCCACACGTGAGCGAGCGTCTTATCACATCCTTTTAACGCCCATAGTTGCTTATGAATAGTCAGTGAAACGCTCCTAATTAATATTCATCCATATTGACTGCATGACGGCAATGACGGCAAATCCCAACAGAAAGGCTAAAAAAAGAAATTGCACCCAGTGTTCTTGTAGGGGAGGTTGAAGCGAGGAAAAATATATTGTTTGGTGGACACAGTGTGGGCATTACAAATGCAAAAAAGTTAGAGTGGCAGCATGTGGTGGACATTGTGAATGCTGCTGGCTCAGAAGGTCGGAACCTCTCAGAAATAAAAAAGAAATGCTCCGATATAAGTGTAGGCCAAACGGCAAATAGCCTTACAGAGACAAAGTGTTTGTGCCACGGGTGGGGGAAAGAGGACACCGGAGCTCAACCTCCCTTGATGAGCGACTTGCCGGTATTAAAGGGGAATCCCTCCTGAGTGGGGGGGACACGGACATGCAAGACGCACTGGATGATCCAGGTATGTAAATTAGTATTCCCTCGTTTGAAAAGAGTAAACCAAATGCATTCAAGTTATTTAACATTTATTTACACAAACAATTGTGACGTTTTCTATTGTTTTTAGTCGCTGAGTGTTCCAGCGGGGTTGGTGGTGCTGCAGCTGAGCAGGAGCTGAGTGTTCCAGCGGGGTTGGTGGTGCTGCAGCTGAGCAGGAGCTGAGTGTTCCAGCGGGGTCGGTGGTGCTGCAGCTGAGCAGGAGCTGAGTGTTCCAGTGGGGTCGGGGGTGCTGCAGCTGAGCATGAGCTGAGTGTTCCAGCGGGGTCGGTGGTGCTGCAGCTGAGCAGGAGCTGAGTGTTCCAGCGGGGTCGGTGGTGCTGCAGCTGAGCAGGAGCTGAGTGTTCCAGTGGGGTCGGTGGTGCTGCAGCTGAGCCGGAGTTAAGTGTTCCAGTGGGGTCGGTGGTGCTGCAGCTGAGCCGGAGCTGAGTGTTCCAGTGGGATCGGTGGTGCTGCAGCTGAGCAGGGGTTGAGTGTTCCAGCAGGGGTCGGTGGTGCTGCAGCTGAGCCGAAGCTAAGTGTTCCAGCAGGGGTCGGTGGTGCTGCAGCTGAGCCGGAGCTGAGTGTTCCAGCAGGGGTTGGTGGTGCTGCAGCTGAGCCGGAGCTGAGTGTTCCAGCAGGGGTCGGTGGTGCTGCAGCTGAGCAGGAGCTGAGTGTTCCAGCAGCGGTCGGTGGTGCTGCAGCTGAGCCAGAGTTGAGTGTTCCAGCGGGGTCGGTGGTGCTGCAGCTGAGCAGGAGCTGAGTGTTCCAGTGGGGTCGGGGGTGCTGCAGCTGAGCATGAGCTGAGTGTTCCAGCGGGGTCGGTGGTGCTGCAGCTGAGCAGGAGCTGAGTGTTCCAGCGGGGTCGGTGGTGCTGCAGCTGAGCAGGAGCTGAGTGTTCCAGTGGGATCGGTGGTGCTGCAGCTGAGCACGAGCTGAGTGTTCCAGCGGGGTCGGTGGTGCTGCAGCTGAGCAGGAGCTGAGTGTTCCAGCGGGGTCGGTGGTGCTGCAGCTGAGCAGGAGCTGAGTGTTCCAGCGGGGTCGGTGGTGCTGCAGCTGAGCAGGAGCTGAGTGTTCCAGTGGGGTCGGTGGTGCTGCAGCTGAGCCGGAGTTAAGTGTTCCAGTGGGGTCGATGGTGCTGCAGCTGAGCCGGAGCTGAGTGTTCCAGTGGGATCGGTGGTGCTGCAGCTGAGCAGGGGTTGAGTGTTCCAGCAGGGGTCGGTGGTGCTGCAGCTGAGCCGAAGCTAAGTGTTCCAGCAGGGGTCGGTGGTGCTGCAGCTGAGCCGGAGCTGAGTGTTCCAGCAGGGGTTGGTGGTGCTGCAGCTGAGCCGGAGCTGAGTGTTCCAGCAGGGGTCGGTGGTGCTGCAGCTGAGCAGGAGCTGAGTGTTCCAGCAGCGGTCGGTGGTGCTGCAGCTGAGCCAGAGTTGAGTGTTCCAGCGGGGTCGGTGGTGCTGCAGCTGAGCAGGAGCTGAGTGTTCCAGTGGGGTCGGGGGTGCTGCAGCTGAGCATGAGCTGAGTGTTCCAGCGGGGTCGGTGGTGCTGCAGCTGAGCAGGAGCTGAGTGTTCCAGCGGGGTCGGTGGTGCTGCAGCTGAGCAGGAGCTGAGTGTTCCAGTGGGATCGGTGGTGCTGCAGCTGAGCACGAGCTGAGTGTTCCAGCGGGGTCGGTGGTGCTGCAGCTGAGCAGGAGCTGAGTGTTCCAGCGGGGTCGGTGGTGCTGCAGCTGAGCAGGAGCTGAGTGTTCCAGCGGGGTCGGTGGTGCTGCAGCTGAGCAGGAGCTGAGTGTTCCAGCAGGGGTTGGTGGTGCTGCAGCTGAGCAGGTGCTGAGTGTTCCAGCAGGGGTCGGTGGTGCTGCAGCTGAGCCGGAGCTGAGTGTTCCAGCGGGGTTGGTGGTGCTGCAGCTGAGCAGGAGCTGAGTGTTCCAGCGGGGTCGGTGGTGCTGCAGCTGAGCAGGAGCTGAGTGTTCCAGTGGGGTCGGGGGTGCTGCAGCTGAGCATGAGCTGAGTGTTCCAGCGGGGTCGGTGGTGCTGCAGCTGAGCAGGAGCTGAGTGTTCCAGCGGGGTCGGTGGTGCTGCAGCTGAGCAGGAGCTGAGTGTTCCAGTGGGGTCGGTGGTGCTGCAGCTGAGCCGGAGTTAAGTGTTCCAGTGGGGTCGGTGGTGCTGCAGCTGAGCCGGAGCTGAGTGTTCCAGTGGGATCGGTGGTGCTGCAGCTGAGCCGAAGCTAAGTGTTCCAGCAGGGGTCGGTGGTGCTGCAGCTGAGCCGGAGCTGAGTGTTCCAGCAGGGGTCGGTGGTGCTGCAGCTGAGCCGGAGCTGAGTGTTCCAGCAGGGGTCGGTGGTGCTGCAGCTGAGCAGGAGCTGAGTGTTCCAGCAGCGGTCGGTGGTGCTGCAGCTGAGCCAGAGTTGAGTGTTCCAGCAGGGTCGGTGGTGCTGCAGCTGAGCAGGAGCTGAGTGTTCCAGTGGGGTCGGGGGTGCTGCAGCTGAGCACGAGCTGAGTGTTCCAGCGGGGTCGGTGGTGCTGCAGCTGAGCAGGAGCTGAGTTTTCCAGCGGGGTCGGTGGTGCTGCAGCTGAGCAGGAGCTGAGTGTTCCAGCGGGGTCGGTGGTGCTGCAGCTGAGCAGGAGCTGAGTGTTCCAGCAGGGGTTGGTGGTGCTGCAGCTGAGCAGGTGCTGAGTGTTCCAGCAGGGGTCGGTGGTGCTGCAGCTGAGCCGGAGCTGAGTGTTCCAGCGGGGTCGGTGGTGCTGCAGCTGAGCAGGAGCTGAGTGTTCCAGCGGGGTCGGTGGTGCTGCAGCTGAGCAGGAGCTGAGTGTTCCAGCAGGGGTTGGTGGTGCTGCAGCTGAGCAGGTGCTGAGTGTTCCAGCAGGGGTCGGTGGTGCTGCAGCTGAGCCGGAGCTGAGTGTTCCAGTGGGGTCGGTGGTGCTGCAGCTGAGCCGGAGCTGAGTGTTCCAGTGGGGTCGGTGGTGCTGCAGCTGAGCAGGAGCTGAGTGTTCCAGCAGGGGTTGGTGGTGCTGCAGCTGAGCAGGAGCTGAGTGTTCCAGCAGGGGTCGGTGGTGCTGCAGCTGAGCCGGAGTTAAGTGTTCCAGTGGGGTCGGTGGTGCTGCAGCTGAGCCGGAGCTGAGTGTTCCAGTGGGATCGGTGGTGCTGCAGCTGAGCAGGGGCTGAGTGTTCCAGCAGGGGTCGGTGGTGCTGCAGCTGAGCCGAAGCTAAGTGTTCCAGCAGGGGTCGGTGGTGCTGCAGGTGAGCCGGAGCTGAGTGTTCCAGCAGGGGTCGGTGGTGCTGCAGCTGAGCCGGAGCTGAGTGTTCCAGCAGGGGTCGGTGGTGCTGCAGCTGAGCAGGAGCTGAGTGTTCCAGCAGCGGTCGGTGGTGCTGCAGTTGAGCCAGAGTTGAGTGTTCCAGCGGGGTCAGTGGTGCTGCAGCTGCATTTGGTTCAAAAGCCTGGGATAGGGGTTGGGGCCAACACAACCAACAGTGTCAGGGGGTAAAGCCACATTCCTTAGCTGTTCCACATTATGTAGCACAGCACACGCCCTCACAACGTCGCAGACCATTTGGGGCTTGTACAAAAGGTTTCCGCCTGAGGAATCGAGGCAGCGCCACCTGCCCATCAGAAGCCCGATGGTGCGCTCCACAACAGCGCGTACCTGGCGCACGTTGTAGTTCCTCTCCTCTGCGCTCCGTGGGGTCGGTGGTGCTGCAGCTGAGCCGGAGCTGAGTGTTCCAGTGGGATCGGTGGTGCTGCAGCTGAGCAGGGGCTGAGTGTTCCAGCAGGGGTCGGTGGTGCTGCAGCTGAGCCGGAGCTAAGTGTTCCAGCAGGGGTCAGTGGTGCTGCAGCTGAGCTGGAGCTGAGTGTTCCAGCAGGGGTCGGTGGTGCTGCAGCTGAGCCGGAGCTGAGTGTTCCAGCAGGGGTCGGTGGTGCTGCAGCTGAGCAGGAGCTGAATGTTCCAGCAGCGGTCGGTGGTGCTGCAGCTGAGCCAGAGTTGAGTGTTCCAGTGGGATCGGTGGTGCTGCAGCTGAGCTGGAGCTGAGTGTTCCAGCAGGGGTTGGTGGTGCTGCAGCTGAGCTGAGTGTTCCAGCGGGGTCGGTGGTGCTGCAGCTGAGCCGGAGCTGAGTGTTCCAGTGGGATCGGTGGTGCTGCAGCTGAGCAGGGGCTGAGTGTTCCAGCAGGGGTCGGTGGTGCTGCAGCTGAGCCGGAGCTAAGTGTTCCAGTGGGGTCGGTGTTGCTGCAGCTGAGCCGGAGCTGAGTGTTCCAGTGGGATCGGTGGTGCTGCAGCTGAGCAGGGGCTGAGTGTTCCAGCAGGGGTCGGTGGTGCTGCAGCTGAGCCGGAGCTAAGTGTTCCAGCAGGGGTCGGTGGTGCTGCAGCTGAGCCGGAGCTGAGTGTTCCAGCAGGGGTCGGTGGTGCTGCAGCTGAGCCGGAGCTGAGTGTTCCAGCAGGGGTCGGTGGTGCTGCAGCTGAGCAGGAGCTGAGTGTTCCAGCAGCGGTCGGTGGTGCTGCAGCTGAGCCAGAGTTGAGTGTTCCAGCGGGGTCAGTGGTGCTGCAGCTGCATTTGGTTCAAAAGCCTGGGATAGGGGTTGGGGCCAACACAACCAACAGTGTCAGGGGGTAAAGCCACATTCCTTAGCTGTTCCACATTATGTAGCACAGCACACGCCCTCACAACGTCGCAGACCATTTGGGGCTTGTACAAAAGGTTTCCGCCTGAGGAATCGAGGCAGCGCCACCTGCCCTTCAGAAGCCCGATGGTGAGCTACACAACAGCGCGTACCTGGCGCACGTTGTAGTTCCTCTCCTCTGCGCTCCGTGGATTGGTGAAAGGGGTGAGCAGCCACCGCTGGAGGGGATATCCACTGTCGCCTGCAAAGTTAGTAAATTGGTTAGGCACTGCAGTAGAGAAATATTGCAATTGATTTAGAATTTCTACATTACTCATCCGTACCTAGAAGCCAGCCATCACGCACAGCTCCGGCCTCAAGACTGCGCCAAACACTGCTGTTGCTTCATATGAATGAGTCATGGGTTGACCCAGGCCACCGAGCCACTACATTAGTCAGTACCATGTCCGCATCACATATGATTTTGACATTAATGGAATGATAACGCATTCGATTAATGAAAGCAACATATAGCAACATGAGTGCAGTCAATAGCACAAGGACCTTGCTGCAAATTGCACTTTTTATTTGCCTGTTCACCCACCGTGTAAGGAAACATTATGTAGAGATGCGTCAATCCAATTATACCGCCTAACACGTCTGGCATAACGCGGCTAAAGGTTGGCTGAGAGATCCCTGACCTGTCAGCCAATCCCTTTGAAAGGTGCCAGAAATCCGAGGGTTGTGGGACAGGCACGTCTTGGTTTCTGCGGGTGCTTCTCTGTGAAGCTGGGCCCACTACAGCACAGAGATCCAAGAGAACAGCTCTTGGTAATCGGAACCGGCTCTTAAGCCACTCATCATCATTGGCCAGTAAATCTTGCTGGTCTCTGAGAATTCGCTCTCTCCGAATTCTTCCATTCGCCAAATCTTCCAACAGTGCCAAAGCAGCCATTGTGCGTCGTTACACATTGTAATTGCATGCCTTTTTATACCCACCCGTTTGATTGTCAAAGCTACCCAATTGCGTAACACCTTCAGGTGTGGTAATTACCCTGATTGTAACAGACAATGACCGGGCCATTATCACATTGACAGTTCTGCGAAACGAACATGTGATAACAATATATGAAACTGTGTACTTGTATCTGCCCGATTGAGGCATCGAAAACGGAATCAGTTTGAATGTAATTTGTCCTACTGTTCACCTTACTATTTATGAGAATACATTTCATAACATGCGAGTATTGTTTAATAATTACAGATCCGATTTAAACTGTACAACATATTTGAGGGGTTATTTTGCAAAAACCGATATCTCCTTTTTTATTTATTATCCTAAATCAGGTTTTTTGTGTGTTTTTTTTTTGTGTGTACTCCAGGGAACTCTTCATATAAAATACGTCAGAGGTAATATTTCGATTTATTATACACAATGGTATCAATTTCAAAGCGTTTCTAGTTTCACCCTTCCGCCATGGGAGTAGCAGTTCTAATTTCCCCAGTTTATGTGCGTACTTATGGGTCAAAATGTCCGCGAAGGACCAAAAATTTACCAGTCAAGTTATTTATTTGTATAAATCCCAAGGTTTGCTTCGAAAGTGGCGCATGCCTTCTTTTGTGCCTAAGCAACGTTTATAAATGAGGCTCTGGATCTTTTCCAGACTGTAGTGTACAATTCCATATTTTTTTGATGTTTTAAAAATTGCTATTGGTCTGTAACTTTTTCACATGTTAAGACCTGAGCGAGCACCATGTACATAAGATACAAGACCACTGGATTCTAGACAAGGTGGAGAGTTGAAGGGAATTTAGCAATTGATATGATGAAGGCAAGTACACAGATAAACACAGTAATTTCTCCTTTCAGCTGAGGTGTGCCCTCTAAGTCTGACACTGACCAAACTAGACTGGTCCGATTACACACTTACGCAATTCTGACAAACACCGACAACCTCGTAAAAAAAGATAAGTCCAAAAAGATAAACACAAGTCAGTTTCCCAGCCTCTTGATTCAAATTCATGTGTGCTATTTGTAATAGCAGAAGTCACAAGGACATCTGCTTTGACTAAAATCCATACGGATGAATGAATCATGATTTCTCTGCCTGTTATTATGGCACGCAGAACATTTTCTGCGTCATCGCTCATCGGGAAAAGGTACGACAACAGTAGATGCCATGTAGCCTCCTGGCAGGTAACCATGGAGACAGGGTTGTGTGAACAAGAGTCAGGAGTTTTTAATGTGAGGACCCTCAGGAGTGACAGGGTGCAGATAGTCAGTCTGACAAACAGCAAACCCCCTGCAATCCTTAGTTCAGTGTGTGTGTGTGTGTGTGTGTGTGTCTGTGTGTGTCTGTGTGTGTGTGCGTGATAGAGAGATATACATATGAAAATGTGCACCTAAACAATAAGCATGGATTAGGCCATTTTTACTGCTAGCTGCTGTACCTAGGGAAGGAGAGGCAGAGTAATTATCAGTAAAACTCCTCTTACCTAGTGGGCAAAACATGCTTGAAATTACTTCATAATGAAAGTACAACTGGTTTTATGATGTAATTTAAACCTGTTTAGCCTGCTGGGAAAGCCCTCACCAGGCAAACCTCACTTCATAAATAAGGTGCCTATAAAAGTAGAACACTCAAGTGCCCGCCTTATTGTCAAACACGCACTAGACTGACGGCTTGTCCCCGAAAGGGGCCAGACATCCTTGAATTTTAAGGAGCCTGTAGTGATAGGAGTGGGATAAGGGTCTGGTTCACTAGGAGAGGGAGTCAAGCAGGTGTTGCGCAATGTATTATTCATTCACTGGGTTTGTATTGCAGCCTTCATCCCTCAGATGAATGGCCAGCAGTTCCTTCTAACCCTGGAGTTGTGCCCTAGCTACATCTCTCACTTGTATATTATTCAAATGTTTTATCTAAAACACAAATCCGAGGTGGAGAGAATCCCTGCCCTTCTTGGTTCTTATGCTAAGCATAGCTGGAAATTCTTGTTTTGTTGTATTTATTCTAAGCATGGCTGGGGGGGGGGGCTGACTTGTTAGCTGGGTTGACTATGTGAGGATGAAGAGGAGTCTCTTTTTGTGTGTGAAGGTAAATGTGGTGGTGTCTGGGCTTTTCCACAGGTCCCTGTGTGCGGGCTTAAGCTGGATGCTATTGCACGGAGCAACACAATCAGCAAATTAAATGAGCTGTAATTATGGCAAACAAACGGCACGTTGAGGCCAGTGTGTGTTGTTTGGGGTGAGCGGCACAGATGGGTACAGAACGAGCAAATGCAGACATGATGCCAGCCTCCTCTCGCTCTCTGCAGTGATGAGGCAAATGCTCTCGGGGGGGAAACCACACACAGAAATGTAAACCCTGGGATTTAGACACCGGCAGAACAACGGTGCTAATAACACACTCTAATAAACTGACAGTCCATACCGAAAAAACAAGAGGAAGATTCTGTAGTGTTCTGGACACCATGGACTGCAGTATGTGTTTTTCAGTCTGTCCATTTGTCTGTCTGGCAGTCTGTCTCGGTCTGCTTTCCTAAAGTACCTGTATAACTGGTTCAAATCAAATCACATTTTATTGGTCACATACACATATTTAGCAGATGTTATTGCGGTTGTAGCGAAATGCTTGTGTTCCTAGCTCCAACAGTGGCAGTAGTATCTCTCAATTCCCACAATCTAAAAGTTACAAAAAATGGGATTAATAAATGGTTATTGAACAAGGTGTGTATCCTAGTTAACTTGACTGATGACAGTGATGGGAACATCCCACAGCCTTGAATGAAAAGATGGGTGTGTCCTGACGTCAGTCATCAAAAAGCCAGAACAGCCATCTAGTAGGGCCCGGACGATACCAGCATTGCAATACTTGTTAGTGTAGTTCTGTCCTTGAGCTGTTCTTGTCTATTAATGTTCTGTATTATGTCATGTTTCATGTTTTGTGTGGACCCCAGGAAGAGTAGCTGCTGCTTTTCCAAAAGCTAATGGGGATCCTAATAAAATACCAAACATCTTTAGGAAACTTATTTTGGAAACAAACATCATCATGTTGTCACCCAGAGTCACATGTATTTATTTTCCAAGCTATAGCACACACTATTTTTCATAAAATAGGTTTTTAAAGGACCAAATGGATGTGTCTGCTTCATGTTTTCATTTTCGCCATGTGAAAAAATATTCCCGATACTGGTGTCGTCCCGGGCACTACCATCTAGGAGAGTGAAGCACAATGGATCACTCAAGAGAGGACTCCAAACCCATGAGAGACACCCGCCAAGACACCTCACATTAGTATCAGTGGATTGGAAAGATGATTAGGTAATGATCATTTTTTGTCACTTTTCGGGAGAACAGTTTAAATAGTCACCTGCGTGTTCATTACTTGCTAATGAGAGCAGGCTGTAAGAGGGACGACATGAGAAACGAACAAACAGTGGTATCTTGGATGCTCAAAGGTCTTTCTATTTTGAGAATAGATTTGGTATTGACAGAGATCATAGCCACACAGAAATGAACAAAACACATTTTGTGAACAATTGAACCAAAATTGGAGAGAATGTTGAGATGCAGTGAATTCAGGAAGTATTCATACCCCTTGACTTATTCCACATTTTGTTGTGTTACAGCCTGACTTCAAAATGGATTAAATTGCTTTTTTCCACTCTCGCCCATCTACACACAATACCCCATAATGACAAAGTGAAAACAGGTTTTTAGAAATGTTTGGAAATGTATTGAAATTTAAATACAGAAATATCTCATTATCTCATATTTGAAAGTGCTTACAGCTGTGAGTCTCTAAGAGCTTTGCACACCTGGATTGTACAATATTTGCCCATCATTCTTTTCAACGTTTTTCAAGCTCTGTCAAATTGTTTGCTGATCATTGCTAGACATATATTTTCAAGTCTTGCCATAGATCTTCAAGCCGATTTAAGTCAAAACTGCAACTAGGCCACTCAGGAACATTCACTGTCTTCTTGGTAAGCAACTCCAGCGTAGATTTGGCCTTAATATCCCAGTGTCTGGTGGAAAGCAAACTGAACCAGGTATTTTCTCCAGGAATTTGCCTGTGGTTAGCTCCATTCAGTCTTTTTTTTTTATCTTGAAAAACTCTTCAGTACATAACGATTACAAGCATACCCATAACATGATGAAGCCACCACTATGCTTGAAAATATGGAGAGTGCTACTCAGTAATGGGTTGTATTGGATTTGCCCCAAACATAACACTTTGTATTAATTAAGGACAAAAAGTTAACTGCTTTGCCACATTTGTTTGCAGTATTACTTTAGTGCAAACAGGATGTATGTTTTGGAATATTTTTTATTCTGTACAGGTGTCCTTCTTTTCACTCTGTCAATTAGGTTAGTATTGTGGAGAAACTACAATGTTGTTGAGCCATATTCAGTTCTCCTATCACAGCCATCCAACTCTGTAACGGCTTTAAAGTCACCATTGGCCTCATGGGGAAATCCCTGATTAATTTCCGGAAATTGAGTTAGGAATGACGTAAGTGTTTTAATGCTTATTGACTCAAGACATTTTCATTTTTCATTAATTTAATTGAATTTAAAAATCCACTTTGACATTATGGGGTACGGGGTATTGTGTGTAGATCAGTGACACAACATCTCAATGTAATCCATTTAAAGATGTGAAATACTTTCTGAAGGCACTGTATATAACGTGAACATTCGGAACTAATTATATGATTGTGACAGAGGGAGACTTAGAACAGGAGATCACTTCAGCTATAGGCTAAATGTGTGTATGAACAATGAGAGCTTCATTCTTATCCAGGCATGTCTTTGATGACAGAGAGACTGAGCCTTACTTTGAACCCCTCATCCATGACACCTGAAATCCCCGCATGGGTGTATTTTTGTGTGTGTAATGTGCAATGTGCATGCGTGTGTGTACTCAGAGATTCCAATGAGAGTCAGAATTAATATGCATCTTCATGAGGGATCTGCATGCATAAATGTTCCCAAATGAAGTGTCAGCACAACTAACATTTAAAAAAGGACAATAAATAAAGGGACTGTTTTGGGGCAGGTGTAAAGCACTGCAGGAATCAATTGAGATACTATGTGTAGTTATTTTCTAGTACAAGCTGTGCTTTGACAGAACACGCAACAGAACTTTGAAGATATTTCAGCCATTTTTGACACCTCGATTGACGTGGTGTGTCAGTTCTATGTGCTCTGGAGTAGAGTTAGTGGTAACTCTTCGGCTTCGAAGCAAGTGTCCCTATACTTAAAAGGTCCAAACAATAACCTTGATAGATCGTTGAAACGTTTATAGCTACTCAGCCACCCTCTGAGCACAAGGTGGTTTCTCTAGGATAATGAGAAACATGACATTGCTTAAGTATCGCTCAATCTTTACCTTTCCTCACAGGAAGGGGATTATAAAAGATGGGATATCAAACAAAATCCCCAGAACAATGGAAATGAATTACAGCTGGGAGCTAAGTGATGTTCGGGAGAACATTTGCATTGCTATGGCATCTCAGGGACTAGTAACGTAACTACGCAATAATGATATTTGGAACAACGTAAGTATCCTCTACATTTTTGCCAGCATTGTGTCAACTCTGGTGCCTCACTTCATTTTTAAGGGACTTTTTTCTCCAGTCCCATATCTTATCATGAGTAACATTTGACAGTACATACTTGTCTTGCAGTGGCTGCTGAAGAAAATACGATGTCGCTTTGACTACAATACAGATTTTGACTACACTATTTCTCTAAAAAAAGTAGAATCTGAGGAGTTGTTTTGTTTCAGATCCCAGGTGCAACATCCACCCCAAAACACAGGGGTATTGAAACTCGGGAACACCCTATGTTTGTGTGTTATCTGGGGGAGTTGGGAGTAGAACCTCAAACTACACATTTCTGATATAATATATAAAGTATTATAGTACTACTCTATTCAGTATGGTGCTGTAACACAAACGCTTCCATGCCCTTCACAGCAACTCAGGTGTGTTCAGATAACACAGAAGCCTCCCAGGGTTGCTGGGAGATGTATTTCATCACAGAGGCAACGCCGGCCCTTAAGCCACTCCTGTAATTCACATTAACTGCACTGGGCTGAGATATGATTCCACGTTGTCATTTAACAAGAGGATGGGTCATATCAGTGGGGCAGATAAAGGCTGGTCACAAAGACTGGAGTACTCCACCCCCCAAAGACATTCAATACTGTATGCCACAAATTACGTTCACATTGAGAGCCAATCATATGTGTTCCGTGACACCTGACGTAGCCCCCCAAAAAAACAACAATTTTGATTACATTTAGGATTAGCTGAACTAGTGAGAATGAGTAGCATGGCTTTCTCACCTTAGTCGATGTGTGGGAACGTGCACCGGTATTTTCCTACTAGCACTGACTTTGCTGATATCTACATTCTTGAGGAAAAATGAATTTACTACGACTGTGATATGTAGTTGTCTCACCTAGCTATCTTAAGATATACGCACTAGTTACAAAGGGCTCTGGGTACGAGCGTCGGATAAATAACTCAAATGTAAATGTTAAAATGTGGTACAACATACACAGACTAGTTTTAATACTGGCCTATCGACGCTATAATGATGTGAGGTAAAATGTTATACAATATAAAACTACATGGGAAAACAAAAAATGAACAACAAGCAGTGTGAACAACAGCAAAATCACAAGTGATAAAAAAATAAATAAGTTGTGACTATTACAAAAAAGCTTGATGATTCAAAGTGCCTCTTAAACTACATTACTTCCCAGAATGGCTTTCCTTATGCCGGAGGTACATGACAATTCCGCTTTTTCAAAATGACAAAAACGGTCTGATTGATGACCCCATCTGGTAGGGGGGTATGACTCGACAGCGTCTGCAGGGCCATATCAATCATGGCCACTCATCAGGCCGAGGACAGGCGCCACGACAGCAAAACGCGAGACAGCAGGAGACCCATAAATTCCAAGGCCCCTTTTCCCTCCATTTTCTGTTGACTCTACAATGCTCTTTTGGAGGCATTTGATTGAGCATTTCCTCACGTGAAACAGATGAAATAATAGAAGAAAGGAGGGAGAAATAGAGGGAGGAATAAATGTGGGCACTCAATCCCTACCTACCAGCTCCTTACAGCAAATACCAGAAAATGTCACAGGGTATTCTGTATGATTTTAAAGGTAAGGACAGGAGAAGGATGATTAAGTTATTATTGGGAGAGAAGACTACTGCATAGAGAGCTATACCAAGAATTGTTACCTCATAAAAAAAAAATGAAATCTCAATTTGCCAATTTTTTTTTGCTGTCAGTCAAGCCCAACTGCCTTACGAAGCACACACAAAAAGATGCAGCCTGAACTATCATAGCGAGTCAGTGTGGAAGACCCTCTTTCAGCAATGTGGGCCAGTGTGATGAGGCACAAAGGATGAAGGGGTCTCATGCTACCAGATTAGCCTGGCTGTGAGTGATTGAGCTGGGGCCGTTGCTGTTGTGGACTCAATTTAATGGGAATGCCAGGAGGTTGCCACGGCGCAAGCGTAAACAACTTCCGGTGGTGATTAATGACTGGGCGACTTTGCATGGTGGCGTTGTCAATTATAGGGCAGGATAACTGGGCAGTGGGGCAGGATAACTGGGCAGTAGCACCTGCGTACTCATTGTGTTCTTGCAGTGGGGCTGAAGACGGGCTGTAAGGCAGGCAGGCAAGTAGGTGATTGTTTTTACGAATTGGAATTCGTAAAAACAAAAACAAATTGGAGGTCAGGACGAAACATATCATACAAAATGGATGACATAATACACAATTTTCGGTGACCCGTTTTGGCTCATGACAAATGCGTTCATTAACTAGTGTGATGTGATCACCTATCAAAAGGCTCAACAAACACAAATGCAATACAGCATTTCTTCAGATTTGATGCAAAACCGCAATTGCATTAAAGGGCGATTGGGAAAGAGTAATCACTTGCCACATAATAGTCGGCGAAAACTTACTTGGACATGTTTCCACTGGAATGTTGCCATGGTAACACAACGTTGCCCACAGCCGCCCGGTAGCTGTAGACACCCAGAAGGCCGAGGGCCAGGGCAATCTTGGAGACCAAGGAACATCGCCGCTGGACCAGGAAGTAGATAAGAGCCAATGACATGGCGGCCAACAAGGACAGCACCGTCTTGTGTTCTGAGCTGTAGAGAGAGAACAGATGAACATTAAAACCACTGTAAAACTTCACTAATTACAGAGTAATTCGTTTTTGAACAATGTGGCAGTTTAGTGCAGCAATATTACAGTTTAGGGCTGTAATATTGAAAGCATTAAGCTATTTGTTGCAGAGCTCAGAGGCATTTTGCATTGGTAAAATGTTGCCCTTAACTTTCCATAGGAGGTTGTTTCCTTGGACTCACACCTCAGTCATACATTGAAAAATAGAAGGGGGGTACTAAACTAAGAATAGCACATTCACTGTACTCAGGTCCCACTGTTCTCTACATAGGAAGGGATAGTGGAAATTAGAGAAACTCCTTGGCTCAAGATGTACACCTTCATTACAGTAATGCGAAAGATTACACATCTGCAAGTCCATTTCTCACAAGTACTCTAATAGAAGTCACTCAAGGGCAAAACATGGCGATTTTCAAATCAAATCACCATAGTATTCTAAGGGGAAAGGTCTGTAATGATGTTGGCTACAGCAGCGGATGTAAAGCTGTTTCGGCTACATTTTCTTGTCTAAACACACCCATTCAATGTTAGTAGGGACAGGGCAATTAATCCTAAATGAGTTGAGAATGGGGAAAAATATGGGAAAATCTCAGGCAAGCAATAGAGTAAGAGGGTGTGCGGTACAATAGCTCGAAAGGACCTTCCTTCTTTGTCTCCTTTCCTCCACATCATCTACTCTGATGAGAAAGGACTGGACTGGTGATAGCAACTTCCCAGTAAGCATCTAATTTAAAAAAAAAAATTTTTTACACGTACCCTTCTTTTGCATTCATAACACTGCAGTTGAAAGAGAGGAGACAAGGAAGAGGAGACCACGTTAACTTTTTAGATGCAGCCCAGCTACGCCAGAGGAACAGCATGGCCCTGGAATCGGGGCAGGGGGTTGGGTCAGGGAAGGGGAACAGGCGGACACCTTGGGGGAACATGAAGGAGGAACGATGCCCGAGCTCATTACCCAGTGTACCCACTCCGCATAGAACAGGGGGAATATGGGAAAAGGGGCAGCGCCAGACAGGGTAAAGGCCAGCTAATGACGGCGAGAAGGAAATTCTAATTCCACAATAGGCTGACCCTGGTGCCCCCCAGCGCAAGGCATTCGTCTTGTTACATGTGTCACCGCGAGAATGCTAATGGAACAGAAAAACCTCGGGTTCAACAATGAGAACAGCGGGTTCACTGACGGTTCCTCAAACTTTCTGCCAGACTGGAACGTTTTTTGTACATCTCTCTGAGAATCCGAGTGTGCGATGCTTCACGGATAACAATCTTATTCCGGCTCTGATTCGGAGGCAATTAGGGTTTGTTATCTTGGCCCTAAAATCCCTCTGAAGCTAGGACAGCAGAGACCCTGCCCATCTTCCCGAAAACATCTAAAACCCAACCTTTTCAACGAGTATCTTAAACCCTACCTCTTCAAAGAGCTATCTTAAGATGAACGCACTAACTGTGGATAAAAGCGTCTGCTAAATGACTCAAATGTAAATGTAAAATGTAAGAATTACAGGGAAGTCAGAGAGAGGCTTTTAACACACAATGGACAGGAACAGACTAATGCTACCTGCAGAGACAGCCAAAGATATGATTCATTAGCTCCTACGGGAGTGACTCCATTTTTATTTATATCCTTGCTGTGAGGAAACTAGCCACCATTATGGTGCTGTAGATACGGTAAGTTAACAGACAACAGGCTCTAACGGATAACACTCAATGCACTTTCTCTTGGTCTATACAATGCATCTTATTTCATTCATTAGCCTAAATCCTTTGCCAAGGTATAGTACCGTAGGGTCACCAAGTTTTCTGTATGTTCAGAATCTCACTCACTTTGAAGTCAGACTATTGGATGTCAACGTTTTATTGAAACATGGTGACAATTTAGTTAAGAGGCCATGCGGGCAATGCATTATAATACGGTCAAGACTTGTCATGAGCATGTCATGTCTGAGCACTTCATGCCTTCCTTAGGAAAAGTCTTTATACGCCATGTTGAGTCTGCTAAAATGAATAGGAGCCCTGTGGTAGATTGGATTTCACATTTGTCCATATATTGTAGAGTCTACTTTGCCTAGGCAACGCTACAAAGAAGTTTGGTAAGAAAAATGACATATTGCAAGTTTTCTGGCCTGTGGGGAACTTCACTGGTCGTATCTTTTTAAGACTTAACCTCTGAGTGCTCTAACTGTTATGATGCTGCAACATTTCTAAAGGAGCAAATCATTCAATTATATTATGTGAAGAGTCATTCCGGGCCTGACCATATACTTCAAATGAACTTTCCCTGGGTGTTTATGTCCAAGTCACATAATCCTGTGGGGGGAAAAAAAACTGCATTTTTTTGCGCATTTTTCTTTAACTCGCATCCAACCAAGCAACTAACTGAGTCTTGATTCACTGTGCTGGCCAGAGCACATATCTAATGGGGTGGAATGGGCCCTGGTTTAGACTGGGAGACAAGCCCGGACTAGCCATCTGTCTGTGTGGCAGTTCTGCAGCCTTGAGGGAGCTCTCCAAGGACGAATAATGACTATGTACACAATACATGGGCAGACAATGTAGCACGTTGACCCGATTTGTGAGGGAGTGAGGACGGTGCAGCTAAGCAAACCAGGTGAAGGACTAGATTGGAAAACCAGCATATGAAAGCTTCAAATTTCAATGTCACATGGACAAGTAGAGTGAAATGCCTTTCTTGCTAGCTCAAAATCCAACAATGCAATAACCAATGACAATATAATACTATGAAAAAACAGAAATAAGAAGAACACAATAAGTAAGTAAGCATACTATATACAGGGTCAGTTCCAATACCATATTTACAATGTGCAGGGATACTGGAGTGATAGAGGTAGATATGTATAGGGGTAAGGTGACTAGGCAACAGGATATAAGATAAACAGAGCAGCAGCAGGTTGTATGTGAGTGGCTGTGCGTGTGTGTAGATGCAGTATAAATGTATGTGCATATTATGTGTGAGTGAGCAGATGATGGTGGGTGGGTGGGGTGTGTGTGTGTGTGTGTGTGTGTGTGTGTGTGTGTGTGTGTGTGTGTGTGTGTGTGTGTGTGTGTGTGTGTGCGTGAGTGTGTGTGTAGGGCCCAGTGAGTGTGCATAGAGAAAGTGCAAAAATAACAATAAAAGGTCAATAAAGATACAAGGTTTACTCAGATCGTCCGTGTCAGCTATTTTGTTAGCTATTTATCAGTCTTATTGCTTGGGGATAGAAGCTGTTCAAGAGCCTGTTGGTGCCATACTTATGCACCGGTACCGATTCCTGTGCGGAAGCAGAGAGAATAGTCTATTGCTTGGGTGGTTGCAGTCATTAATAATTTCTCTGGGCCTTCCGACCACACTGCCTGATATATACTGAACAAAAAAATGTACGCAACAATTTCAAAGATTTGAAATAATATAAAGAAATCAGTCAATAGATTTTTTTTTTTATTAGACCCTAATCTATGGATTTCACATGACAGGGCAGGGGTGCAACCATGGGCCTTAGAGGGCATAGGCCCACCCACTGGGGAGCCAGGCCCAGACAATCAGAATTTGTTTTTCCCACAAAAGGGCTTTATTACAGACAGAAATACTCCTCTCAGCCCCTTCAGACAATCCCGCAGGTGAAGAAGCCGGATGTGGGGATCCTGAGCTGGTGTGGTTACAAGTGGTCTGTGGTTGTAAGGCCGGTTGTATGTAGTGCCAAAATCTCTAAAACCACGTTGGATGTGGCTTATGGTAGAGAATCAGCATTAAATTCTCTGGACACAGCTCTAGTGGACATTCCTGCAGTCAGCATGCCAATTGCACACTCTCTTAAAACTTGAAACATCTGTGGCACTGTGTTATGTGACAGAACTGCAAATTATAAAGTGCCATTTTGTTGTCCCAAGCACAAGGTGCACCTGTGTAATGATCATACTGTTTAATTAGCTTCTGGATATGCCACAGCTGTCAGGTGGATGAATTATCTTGGCAAAGGAGAAATGCTCACTAACAGGGATGTCAACACATTTGTGCACACAACTGAAGAGAAATACGATTATTGTGCGTATGGAGTTTTGTATTTCAACTCATGAAACATGGGACCAACACTTTACATGTTGCGTTTATATTTTCGTTCAGTGTAGATGTACTGGATGGCAAGAAGATGTGCCCCAGTGATGTCCTGGGCTGTCCGCACCACCCTCTGTAGAGCCATGTGATCGAGGGCGGTGCTATTGCCACACCAGACATTTACTTTTTGAGGATTTGAGGGCCCATGCCAAACTTTTCCAACCTCCCGAGAGGGAAGCGGGGCTGTCGCGCCATGTTGACGACCGTGCGCTTGTGTTTGGATCATTTTAAGTCTTCAGTGATTTGGACACTGAGGAACTTGAAGATCTCGACCTGCTCCACTGCAGCCCCATCGTTGATCGTTCATGATCAGCTCCTTGGTCTTACTGACATTGAGGGAGAGTTTGTTGTTCTAGCACCACACTGCCAGGTCACTGACATCCTCCCTGTAGGCTGACTCATCTTCGCCAGTGATCAGGCCTACCACCGTCATGTCGTCAGCAAACTTGATGATGGTCCTGGAGTCGTGCGTGGCTACGCAGTTGTGGGTGAACAAGGAATAGAGGAAGGGACTAAGCACACACCCCTGTGGGGCCCCTGTGTTGAGGGATAGTGTGGCGGAGGAAGTCCAGGATCCAGTTGCAGAGGGAGGTGTTCAGAGCACCAAGCTTGGTGACGAGCTTGGAGAGGACAATGGTGTTGAATGCTGAGCTGTAGTCAATGAACAGCAATTTCACATAGGTATTCCTCTTATCTAAGTGGGTGAGGGTAGTGTGGAAAGCAATTCAGTTTGTGTCATCTATGGACCTGTTGGGGCAGTATGCAAACGAGTGGGTTTAGGGTGTCTGGGATGATGGAGCTAATGTGTTGCCATAACCAGCCTCTCAGAGCACTTCATGATTACAGATGTAAGTGCTACAGGGCGGTAGTCATTGTGGCATGAAGCTTTAGAGTTCTTGGGGACAGGAATGATAGTGGTCTTCTTAAAACATGTGTGGATTATAGACTGGGACAAGGTGAGGTTGAAAAGTGCCCTAATATGCCTGCCAGCTGTTCTGCCCATGCTCTGAGACTGCTCCCTGGATTACTGTCGGTCGCGCGTCCTTGCAGGTGTTGACCCGATTAAAGATGTTTCTCACGGCGGCCTCGGAGAGCGAGATCACCCAATCCTCTGGGTCGGTGATGGCCATCCCACCTGGCACGACGTTGCTGTTTTCAAAGCTGGCATAAAATGCATTGAGTTGGTCGAGTAGAGAGGCATCATTTGGGCAGATCACGGTTGGATCTTCCTTTGTATTCCGCAATGGACCGTAGCCCCTGCCACATGCGGCGAGCGGCAGAGCCTGCGTAATTTACATTGTCATTTTGCTCATTTGATGACTCTGCAGAGGTCATAGCGGTAGTTGTTGTACTTTTTGTACTACCATAACTCTAACAGGAAGGAGGGAAAATCATGTTGGAAACATGAACTGAAGGAACTGAAGTCTCTTGGACAGGCTAAGACTTGAGACCATGCGGGTTGAGACCTATGGAACAGTATTACCATGAGCTATATGTATTCCTTTCATACAACATAGTCATAACTGACTGGGAAGACAGCCTTAGTACTGCCTGTGAGTCGGCCCTCTAGAACTGTAATTCCCTACATGGTTCCTTCACAAGCTAATAAGGCACTCCTGTGTTGTGTGAATGGAAAGGGGAATACCTAGTCAGTTGTCCAACTGAACGGCATCAACTGAAATGTGTCTTCTGCATTTAATCCAACCCCTCTGAATCAGAGAGGTGTGGTGGGAGGGCAGTCATAATCAACATCCACGTCTTCGGTGCCCCGGGGAACAGTGGGTTAACTGTCTTGCTCAGGGGCAGAACGACAGATTTTTACTCAGAAGTAGAGTTGCACTTCAGTGACGGTGCGTCGTGAAAGCCATTGAAGGCTGGAAACCGGGCCCAGATCTGAGTGTATGATAGGGGTATGAATAAAAGATGGAGGAACTGTTATACTCAAGCAGTAGACTTGTTCTACCGCTTCTCCATGAAAGCACTGCCGATGGCCTTCACAAAGCAGAATTATGCAAAATGTTGCTTTAATGAATTGGTCTATGTATCAAATAGTGAATCTGAACTGGCAAAAAGCAAGCTAACAAAAACGCTGATATTTTCCTAAAGGCCGCTTCAAATTAAGAAAATGTAATATATTCAACTACCACTATATGGTAGTGTATGGCACTCCACTTATGCCAACATTTATCCTGTGTGAAGTAACACACAGCACAACAATAAAAAGCAAGTATTCCAGTCTATTCAAACCTCAGCACACCCACCTGTTGAGCCAGTGTCCCAGGTCAGGCAGATGAACCCACTGCACCCCGGTCTGGTTGAGCGAGCGCAGCAGACGGCAACACGCCAGGGTAAGCAGCGGTGTGGCCAGGGCCAGCCACCTCTCTGAATCTGCGCCCGTCACCCCCAAATCAGTCAACGGTGAGGCGACCGCATCCCCCTCTTTGGAAGGAGGGAGGCAGTCTTCGTCCTCCGAACACCCTATGACGCCAATGTTGGCACTGCGCTCCCGGAAGTACTTGCGACAGACGTCCTGGAAGACGACCAGACAGAGGGTGTTGAGCAGGAAGTACCAGACCTGGTGCTCCTCCTCCACGAAGCTGCTGGCCGACAGGCTAAGGGTGTGGCCAGCTGTGCCAGCCAGGAGCAGAATGTCAAGTTCTGACAGCGACCACCCACTGCCGCTGGCACGGGATGGAGACTAGGGGAGAAGGAGACAAAGAGAAGATGTCATATTAGGCTCACAGGGCGCTACTGGAATATAAACAACTAATTACACATAAACACATTGGCCAAACCACAGCATAGAGTTGACTTCACATCAAAGCAATACAATTAATACAGAGTAACCTAAACTTACCAAAACGATCAAGATAAAGGCTGCAATTAAAATCACGGCCAATACGTTCTAGTTGAAGTCATTTTAACACAATAACATATCAGGGAGCACAGATGCCCCAACCTAGAAAGAGAAGGCTTTTTGATGGCGTTCCCAAGATCCTGACCTAAGCTGTTAGAAAGCAGAACAACAACAACAACAAAGAGAGAGTCTATTTCTATTCTAGGACCATGCGTGTGTTTGTGTGTCTGTGTGTTTTCGCCCCACACTGAGTTGTAAAGTACTACCCCTGGTCCTGTGAACTGGGGCTTGTTGTTGACTCAGTACTCAGGGGGAGCCTGACAGAGTGAGTAAGTGGACTACTCTGATCCCACTAAGTTAACGCACTGTCATTGGGGACAGCAGCTAAAACACACAGGGACAGAGTGTGTGTAACGTGCTTCAGGGCCACGCAAATCTATTGACTGACTATTGAAATCTATTGTCTGTATTGTAGTATTCATTTTCCTTCCCTCACACTCCCTCAAAATGGTACGAGTAAAGGAAACATCATGAAATAAATTATTACACAAACAAAAGAAGGTGAAGTGATCGCTTTCCATAAACACAGGACCCCCCCCCCCGGTAGCGTGTCACGGTAACACTGTAACAGAGAGGGGCTTGTCCTCGCCAAGTGCCGCTCACGCATCGGCGGGTGGGGCGCACCATGCCAAAAGCTCAGCAGAGGGGAAAACGGAATGCGTAAGCAGAACTCTGTTTGTGTAAACCAAAGTCAGGGGGGGGGGGGGAAACACCCTTTCTTTGTTCATCTCTCCTTTCTTCATCATCCCTCTCTCCCTCTGTTGCTTCAAGGTCCCTGAGCTGAGGGACGGAGGGTACTTGAATCGCAACAGCATTTGCCTGGAATGGTCTCACATCTGCCAATTTATCAGATTTGTTGGGGTTGGCCGGGATTTAATGTACTGTCTGCTTATGGCTAACAAAAATGAGTGTCAAATCGTGGCTATATACAGTCAGGAACAACATTAGAATCAAATCACATTTTATTGGTTACATGCGACAAATACAACAGGTGTAGACTTACTAACAAGCCCATTCCCAACAATGCAGAGTTACAAAGACAAATACTTCCTAAGTACATAAAAGGTAATAGTAACACAATAAAATAACAATAACGAGGCTATATATAAGGTTTACAAGTACCGAGTCAATGTGCAGGGGTACCAGGTAGTTGAAGTAATTGAGGTAATACAGTATGTACGTGTAGGTATGGGTAAAGTGACTGGGCAAAAAGGATAGATAATAAACAGAGTAGCAGCAGTGTTGGTAGTTGAGGTAATATGTACGTGTAGGTAGAAGTAAAAGTGACCAATCGGGATAGATAATAAACAGAGTAACAGCAGTGTTGGTAGTTGAGGTAATATGTACGTGTAGGTAAGGGTAAAGTGACTAGACAATCAGGATAGATAATAAACAGAGTAGCAGTCCCAGTGTCCTTAGCTTAGCGATGAGCTTAGAGGGCACTGTGGTGTTGAATGTTGAGCTGTCGTCAATGAACAGCATTCTCACGTGTGTTCCTTTTTTATCCAGGTGGGAAAGGGCAGTGTGGAGTGCAAAAGAGATGGTGTCGTCGGTGGATCTGTTAGGGGGCGGTATGCGAATTGGAGGGTGTCCAGTGTTTCTGGGATGATGGTGTTGATGTGAGCCATGACCAGCCTTTCAAAGCATTTGATGGCTACAGATAGATGTGAGTGCTACGGGGCGGTAGTCATTTAGACAGGTTACCTTGTTGTTCTTGGGCACATGGACTATGGTGGTTTGCTTGAAACATGTAGTTATTACAGGCTGTACTTACAGTGCCTTGCGAAAGTATTCGGCCCCCTTGAACTTTGCGACCTTTTGCCACATTTCAGGCTTCAAACATAAAGATATAAAACTGTATTTTTTTGTGAAGAATCAACAACAAGTGGGACACAATCATGAAGTGGAACCACATTTATTGGATATTTCAAACTTTTTTAACAAACCAAAAACTGAAAAATTGGGCGTGCAAAATTATTCAGCCCCTTTACTTTCAGTGCAGCAAACTCTCTCCAGAAGTTCAGTGAGGATCTAACATGCCAGAGGCTGTTCACCTTGGAGACCTGCTGCGGATATGGTCGAGATACTGTTGTGAAGAAGTTTAAAGCCGGATTTGGATACAAAAAGATTTCCCAAGCTTTAAACATCCCAAGGAGCACTGTGCAAGCGATAATATTGAAATGGAAGGAGTATCAGACCACTGCAAATCTACCAAGACCTGGCCGTCCCTCTAAACTTTCAGCTCATACAAGGAGAAGACTGATCAGATATGCAGCCAAGAGGCCCATGATCACTATGGATGAACTGCAGAGATCTACAGCTGAGGTGGGAGACTCTGTCCATAGGACAACAATCAGTCGTATATTGCACAAATCTGGCCTTTATGGAAGAGTGGCAAGAATAAAGCCATTTCTTAAAGATATCCATAAAAAGTGTCGTTTAAAGTTTGCCACAAACCACCTGGGAGACACACCAAACATGTGGAAGAAGGTGCTCTGGTCAGATGAAACCAAAATTGAACTTTTTGGCAACAATGCAAAACGTTATGTTTGGCGTAAAAGCAACACAGCTCATCACCCTGAACACACCATCCCCACTGTCAAACATGGTGGCGGCAGCATCATGGTTTGGGCCTGCTTTTCTTCAGCAGGGACAGGGAAGATGGTTAAAATTGATGGGAAGATGGATGGAGCCAAATACAGGACCATTCTGGAAGAAAACCTGATGGAGTCTGCAAAAGACCTGAGACTGGTACGGAGATTTGTCTTCCAACAAGACAATGATCCAAAACATAAAGCAAAATCTACAATGGAATGGTTAAAAAATAAACATATCCAGGTGTTAGAATGGCCAAGTCAAAGTCCAGACCTGAATCCAATCGAGAATCTGTGGAAAGAACTGAAAACTGCTGTTCACAAATGCTCTCCATCCAACCTCACTGAGCTCGAGCTGTTTTGCAAGGAGGAATGGGAAAAAATGTCAGTCTCTCGATGTGCAAAACTGATAGAGACATACCCCAAGCGACTTACAGCTGTAATCGCAGCAAAAGGTGGCGCTACAAAGTATTAACTTAAGGGGGCTGAATAATTTTGCACGCCCAATTTTTCAGTTTTTGATTTGTTAAAAAAGTTTGAAATATCCAATAAATGTCGTTCCACTTCATGATTGTGTCCCACTTGTTGTTGATTCTTCACAAAAAAATACAGTTTTATATCTTCATTCTTGAAGCCTGAAATGTGGCAAAAGGTCGCAAAGTTCAAGGGGGCCGAATACTTTCGCAAGGCACTGTATTAATGAAGCCAGTGACTGACGTGGTAAACCGCTCAATGCCATCGGATGAATCCCGGAACATATTCCAGTCTGTGCTAGCAAAACAGTACTGTAGCTTAGCATCTGCTTCATCGGACCACTTCCTGTTTGAGTTTCTGCTTGTAAGCAGGTATCAGGAAAGTAGAGTTCTGGTCAGATTTGCTAAATGAAAGCCGAGGGAGAGCTTTGTCTCTGTGTTTGGAATAAAGGTGATCTAGAGTTTTTTTGTTTTTTTTGCACAGGTGACATGTTGGTAGAAATGAGGTTAAACAGATTCCAGTTTTTCTGCATTAAAATCACAGGAGTGTCGCCTATGGATGAGTATTTTCTTGTTTGTCTTGTAGAGCTCGTTGAGTGCATTCCTTTTTTAAATTATTATTATTTTTTAAATTTTACCCCTTTTTTCTCCCCCAATTTCGGGGTATCCAATTGTTGTAGTAGCTACTGTACGGGCTCGGGAGAGACGAAGGTTGACGAAGGTCATGCGTCCTCCGATACACAACCCAACCAGCCGTACTGCTTCTTAACACAGTGCTCATCCAACCCGGAAGCCAGCCGCACCAATGTGTCGGAGACTACACCGTGCACCTTGGCTAGCGCGCACTGCGCCCGTCCCGCCACAGGAGTCACTGGTGTGCGATGAGACAAGGAGATCCCTACCGACCAATCCCTCCCTAACCCGGACGACGCTAGGCCAATTGTGCGTCACCCCACGGACCTCCCGGTCGCGGCCGGGCACGAACCCCTGGGCGCGAACCCAGGGACTCTGATGGCACAGCTGGCGCTGCAGTACAGCGCCCTTAACCACTGCGCCACCCGGGAGCCCTTGAGTGCATCCTTAGTGCCAGCATAGTTTTGTGGTGGTAAATAGACCGCTATGGAAAAATATGGTATAAAACTCTTGGTAAATAATAGTCTACAGCTTATCATGAGGTAATCCATCTCAGGCGAGTTAGAAAATCTCGAAATAAGCTGAGACTTCCTTAATATTAGAGATCGCGCACCAGCTGTTGTTAACAAAGAGACACACAACACCCCCACGATGTTACCAGACACTGCCGTCCTTTCGATGCATAGAAAACCCAGCTAACTGTATATTATCCATGTCCTTGTTCAGACATGACTCCGGGAAGAAAAGCATATTACCGTATTTCATGTTCCGTTGATAAGAAAATAAATACAATTATTGATAGTAGAGGTCAACCGGGATTGCTGATTAATTAGGGACGATTTCAAGTTTTCATAACATTCAGTAATCGCCATTTTTGGATGCCGATTATGGCCGATTATCTTGCAATCCACAAGGAGACTGCATGGCAGGCTGACCACCTGTTACTCGAGTGCAGCAAGGAGCCAAGGTAAGGTGCTAGCTAGCATTAAACTTATCTTATAAAAAAAACTATCAATCTTAACATAATCACTAGTTAACTACACATGGTTGATGATATTACTAGTTTAACTAGCTTGTCCTGTGTTGCATATAATCAATGAGGTGCCTGTTAATTCATCATCGAATCATAGCCTACTTTGCCAAACGGGTGATGATTTAACAAAAGCGCATTCGCGTCAGGGTATATGCAGCAGTCTGGGCCGCCTGCCTCGTTGCGAACTGTGTGAAGACCATTTCTTCCTAACAAAGACCATAATGAATTTGCCAGAATATTACATAATTATGACATAACATTGAAGGTTGTGCAATGTAACAGCAATATTTAGACTTTAGACTTGATAAAATATGGAACGGTTCCGTATATAACTGAAAGAATAATCGTTTTGTTTTCGAAATTATAGTTTCCGGATTTGACCATATTAATGACATAAGGCTTGTGTTTCTGTGTGTTTATTATATTATAATTAATTCTATGATTTGATATTTGATAGAGCAGTATGACTGAGCGGTAGGCAGCAGCAGGCTCGTAAGCATTCATTCAAATAGCACTTTCCTGCGTTTGCCAGCAGCTCTTCACAATGCTTGAAGCACAGCACTGTTTATGACTTCAAGCCTATCAACTCCCGAGATGAGGCTGGCAATACTATAGTACCTATAAGCACATCCAATAGTCAAAAGTATATGAAATACAAATGATATAGAGAGAAATAGTCCTATAATAACTACAACCTAAAACTTCTTAACTGGAAATATTGAAGACTTAAAAGGAACCACCAGCTTTCACATGTTCTCATGTTCTGAGCAAGGAACTTGAATGTTAGCTTTTTTACAGGTCACATATTGCACTTTTACTTTCTTCTCCAACACTGTGTTTTTGTATTATTTAAACAAAATCAAATTGAACACGTTTCATTATTTATTTGAGACTAATTTGATTTTATTTATGTATTATATTAAGTTAAAATAAAATTGTTCATTCAGTATTGTTGTAATTGTCATTTTTACAAATATATATATATATAAAAATCAGCTGATTAATCGGTATCGGCTTTTTTTTGGTCCTCCAATAGCAGGTCCTTTAATAGGAATAAACATTATTGGCACCTGTGTTTTTTATATCTCTTCTGCATTTGCATCTTTCTTTCAACACCAAACCCACCAATGGTGTGCACGGCCAATAGCTCTAGATTCATGTCATCTAACCATAGCACCGGTTCTGATCCAGTTGCCAATGCTGTTTAGCAAACGGCAGGCCTTTGTTGGATGACATGAAAAGATATCTCTTTTGCACACAAGCGGTGGGTTTGGCATCTAAAGAAAGATGCAAATGCAAAAAGAATCCCATACCTATTGTAAATATGGAGGAGGATCTTGGATGTTATTGGCTATTTCGCTTCTACTGGTCCTGGGACCATTGTTAAGGTCAATGGTGAAAGTCGCCGCACTTGAAAAGTGTGGTTTGAATTGAAGGAGTCAGTCCATAAGCGGAGACGAAAGATATCAAGGATCTGGAAAGATTCTGTAAGGAGGAATGCCTAAGATCTCTCCCAAAGTGTTCTCCAATCTCATAAAAAGTTTTAGAAAAAGACTCAGTGCTGTTATCCTCGCAAGGTGAGATATTGAAAGGTGTTGAAACAAGGGTGCCAATAATTTTGACCCATATCTTTTTGAGTAAAAATATTTACTTGTGAAACAAAATCTCTTTCTCTGAGCAATTGTATTAGTAAAAACTAATATAATTTCCCAAGATTTTTTAGCATACAATATAGCTCAATATTTAAACTCTTTATTTTATACAGTCTTTTTTGCTAATCTTTACCATGGGTGCCAATAATGTTGGACCTAACTGTATATGCTAATCCAACAGCAGACTGGCACACTGCTGGAGATCTCGTCTGGTCGTAACGTGCGTTTAGCATCAACAGGGAAGTTTGTCACCCAAGTGTTTTCCTGCTTACCTAATGGCACCCTATCCCCAGGGCCCATTGGGCACTAAATAGGGAGTAGGGTGCCATTCAGGACATAGCCATTATAACTCCACTTTTTTTTGCCAGACCGTCTTGGTTTGTCACACAAAAGGAACCCCACAAGGCTCCCTCCTCTCCCCCTTCGGTTTCTGAAGGCATGCTGACACAGACATAGAGCCAAAGTAAACCTGTCATGGTGCATCCAGTGGCGGGACCTCACTTCAGTTCATCACAGACACATCCGGTCAATAATTGGAAGCGATGCAGTGTTTCCCGCCATTGGCACCATGTCTAAAAGTTGTCCTGGAACATCAAACGAGCCAATGTAAATCATTGCCTGCTAATCCTTTTTTCAGAAGACATCAACTGTTATGTCTGGCAAAAACCAAACACTGCATTCCACAGTAAGAACCTCACACAAACGTTCAAGCATGGTGGTGGTAGTGTGATGGTAAGGGGATGCTTTGCTGCCTCAGGACCTGGATGACTTTCCCTCATTGAAGGAACAAGTCAGGCCATCCATCTGTGAGCTGAAGCGTAGCTGGGTCATGCAGCAAGACAATGATCCAACACACACAAGCAATTCTACACCATAAAGACTCAAAAGCAACACACTTACAGTTCTGGAATGGCCTAGTCAAAGTCCAGACCTAAACCCGATTAAGATGTTGTGGCAGGACCTGAAAAGAGCAGTTCATGCTCGAAAACCCACAAATGTCGCTAACTTAAATTGTACGCCATGCTGTGCGCAGTCAAAGGAAAATGACACGTTTGCTAACTTGGTCAGCTACGTAATAAAATTTGTCTGTTTTCAACAAATCAACAGTTTTAGACTATTGTATTTTAACCAAGAAAGCTAAATAAATGTTCAATCAGTACTGAGTGAATGAGCAAAATCATTTCGGAATGAACGCTTCCAATCTGTCCATTTAAAAGGTCTGTCAAAATCAATGTTTTAAGAACAGGGTTCGTAGGGTTAACGTTTAGAGTTACCGCCTGTGGATCTGAAGACTGTGGGTTTGTCTCCCAGAGGATACATTTTGACCCCTCCCACACACACTTATTTGCATTAATTAGGTGGCTCTTAAAAGAGCCTTTGGGTCCGTGGAGTGGCAGGCAAGTGGCAGTGAGTGTGGTGGTGTGTAATATTGCGTGTGTCTTGCTAGAATGGAGGAGAGACCAGCTTTCAGATTCTAAAGGAACAGGTTGTTGCCCTCATTGATTGAGATGCACGCCATCTCTACGGTACTTCCCAAGGACACAGTGCTTTATGGCAGAGTAGTGGATTGTGGGCAAGCGCTTGTCACAGAGAAATAAATGCAAGCTGGCCCATGTGGAGCAGACAAACGACTTATGCCAATTCCAATGCACACATGGTCATTCGCACACTATCAATACTTAAAATGTATGTTCTGTTCCAAATCTGTGCATATCCCATCTGTTTTCATATTTATACTGTCAAATATAAATAAGGGAATGTGTGCTCTTTTATTGGAGTTGAACA
Source organism: Oncorhynchus mykiss (assembly GCF_013265735.2). NCBI lineage: Eukaryota > Metazoa > Chordata > Actinopteri > Salmoniformes > Salmonidae > Oncorhynchus > Oncorhynchus mykiss. Next base: position 40,381,682 of record NC_050571.1, on the reverse strand, counting down.
TTTGTAGTTAAAGGATTTAGAGCAGATTTGTAAATATGTATATCGTCGAGAGCGTTTGGTACTTGTATTTTACAGGGGTTTCTCAGCATTGTTTGTATCTGGAGTTGTCAAAATTGTTCTTGACGATCCACAGGGCTATAAGTGTTTTTTTTTTTTTTCAAGTCCAGTGCTACCACACCTGATTCTACTACTCGGCTGTTCATCAAGACCTCAGCTGTTCATCACGACCATGAATAGTAGAATCGGGTGTGCTAGAACTGGGATTGAACACAAAAAAAAGCCTACATAAAACTGCAGCTTCTCAAGAGCAATTGTGGCCATCCCTGAATTGTATTTACAAAGTTGACTATATCTGACTGACGAATGTACATTTGGTTGTAAATGCTATATTTAGTGATAATTCACTTTTGTTTCTAGGTAATGTAGATTGCTCAATTGTCTTAGGAGAAATCAGGACATTGTTCTCCCCCAGTTTACTCCAAATTGGCTTAAGTGAGTTTCTGTTTTTTTGCTTCCCTCTGGAAAATCAGCTGTTAATATTAAATAAATACTAACAAATACATTATCTCTGTTGACATTTGTGATTACTGTTTACTTTTAACTACATTTTATTGCTGTGTTATGCTGTATTATAATGTGGTATAATAATGTTGTGTAAAAAAACATGAAAAAAAAATGTTTTAAGTGAGAAGTATGCATGGTCTGAAGCCAAAAAAGACAGGAAATTCACATGAGCACCACAATGCCTATTCCATCCATGCTCTACCAAGGTTTTCCAGCACACAGCTTTGGCCTACTACGCTTTGACCTACTAAAGTAGCTATAATGGTATTGTACTTCAAACTATGTGTAGGCAGGTTTCTTAGGATTCAAACCTTATCCAACAGCCTACTTCATACTCTTCAGATGAATAATGGACTTTACAGTGTACAGCTATTACAATGTATACAGTACCAGTCAAACGTTTGGACACACCTACTCATTCAAGGGTTTTTCTTTATTTTTTTTTACTATTTTCGACAAGGTAGAATAATAGTGAAGACATCAAAACTATGACATAACACATATGGAATTATGTAGTAAGCAAAAAAGTGTAAACAAATAAAAAATATTTTAACACCCTTGGCATTCTCTCAACCAGCTTCATGAGGAATGCTTTTGCAACAGTCTTGAAGAAGTTCTCACATATGCTGAGCACTGAGCTGCTTTTCCTTCACTCTGTGGTCCAACTCATTCCAAACCATCTCAATTGGTTTGAGGTCAGGTGATTATGGAGGCCAGGTCATCTGATGCAGCACTCCATCACTTCCTTCTTGGTCAAAAAGCCTTTACACAGCCTGGAGGTGTGTTTTGGGTCTTTGCCCTGCCGAAAAACAAATGATAGTCGCACTAAGCGAGCAGGTGTGTCAAAGGTTTGGATTACCTCATGAAGCTGGTTGAGAGAATGCCAAGAGTGTGCAAAACTGTCATCAAGGCAAAGGGTGGCTACCTTGAAGAATCTCAAATCTATTTTTATTTGTTGAACTTTTTTGGTTATTACAACACAGGTGTCCATTATTCTTAAATGGAAGAACTTTGGAACAACCAAGTCTCTTCCTGGAGCTGGCCGCCTGGCCAAACTGAGCAATTGGGGGAGAAGGGCCCTGGTCAGGGAGGTGACCAATAACCAGATGGTCACTCTGACAGAGCTCCAGAGTTCCTCTGTGAAGATGGGAGAACCTTCCAGAAGGACAACCATCTCTGCAGCACTCTACCAATAAGGCCATTATGGTAGAGTGGCCAGACGGAAGCCACTCTAAAAGGCACACGACAGCCTGCTTGGAGTTTGTCAAAAGGCACCTAAAGGACTCTCAGACCATGAGAAACAAGATTCTTTGGTCTGATGAAACCAAGATTGAATTATTTGGCCTGAATGCCAAGCTTTACATCTGGATGAAACCTGGCACCCTCCCTACTGTGAAGCATGGTGGTGGCAGCATCATACTGTGGGGATGTTTTTCGGCGGCAGGGACTGGGAAACTAGTCAGGATCGGGGGAAAGATGAACGGAGCAAAGTACAGAGTGATCCTTGATGAAAACCTGCTCCAGAGCACTCACGGCCTCAGACTGGGGCGACGGTTCACCTTCCAACAGGACAACAACCCTCTCTGAATGTTCTTGCGTGGCCCAGCCAGAGTCCGAACCCGATCGAACATCTCTGGATAGACCTGAAAATAGCTGTGCAGCGACCCTCCCCATTCAACCTGACAAGAGTTTGAGAGGATCTGCAGAGAACAATCTGAGAAACTCCTCCAAATACAGGCGTGCTGAGCTTGTAGCGTCATACCCAAGATGACTCGTGGTTGTAATCGCTGCGAAAGGTTTTTCAACAAAGTGCTGAGTAAAGGGTCTGATGGTATTTCCATTTTTAATGTTTAATACATTTGCAAAAATGTCTTAAAACCTGTTTTTGCTTCAAAATTATAGGGTACTGTGAATTATTTATTTTTTTGTCAATTTTAAAATAATGATGTAACGTAATAAATTGTGGGGGAAAAAAATCAAAGGGTCTGAATACTTTCCGAATGCACTGTATATCTCTCTCTGTCTTTCTCTACGTTCTTCTCCTCTGTGTCAGCACTTTCTGTTAGTTGCCAGAAGAGAGAGAGAGGAGGCCACTTTTTCAAACATAATTAAGAAAGCTAAATGACACTGGTGACTTAGAAGTAGAAAGAAACAGTTAGTCTTTAAAACTTTTTCTGGAAAGGGTAATTCATTTGAATTATTCACCTCTCTTTATGTTGCATGCTTGAGGTGCCATTTTGAAATCAATGCAAACATATTTGGTCTTATGGTTTTAATCGTATGACTTGCAGGGACAGAAATAGGTAATTACAAAGAAAGGACAGCATAATTTCGAAGACCTTTTGTCTCAAACGGTGTATTTTTGATTAACATGCAATGCAATTATTTAACCGGTCTGCTCAATATATACAGACGTGCTCAAATGTGTTGGTACCCCTCCACAAAAAATTAAGAACGCACAATTTTCTCTGAAATAACTTGAAACTGACTAAAGTAATTGGCATCCACCATTGTTTATTCCATATTTAATAGAAATCAGACTTTGCTTTTGATTATATATTCAACATAATATTGTAAATAATAAAACAAATGAAAATGGCATGGACAAAAATGGTGGGACCCGTAACTTAATATTTTGTTGCACAACCTTTAGATGCAATCACTGCAATCAAACTTTTTCCATAGGTCTCAATGAGACTTCTGCAGCTATTAACAGGTACTTTGGCCCACTCTTCCTGAGCAAACTGCTCCAGCTGTCTCAGGTTTGACGGGTGCATTCTCCAGACTGCAAGTTCCAGCTCTTTCCATAGATTTTCAATAGGATTCAGATCAGGACTCATAGAAGGCCACTTCGGAGTAGTCCAATGTTTTGTTCTTATCCATTCTTGGTTGCTTTTAGCTGAGTGTTTTGGGTCATTATCCTGTTGGAGGACACATGACCTGCGACTGAGACAGAGCTTTCTGACACCGGGCAGTACGTTTCGCTCCAGAATGCCTTGACAGTCTTGAGATTTCATTGTGTCATGGACAGATTCGAGGCACCCTGTGCCAGTCGCAGCAAAGCAACCCCAAAACAGAACCGAGCCTCCTCCATGTTTCACTGTAGGTATGGTGTTCTTTTCTTTGAAAGCTTCATTTCTTCGTCTGTGAATGTAGCGCTGATGTGACTTGCCAAAAAGCTCCAGTTTTGACTCATCTGCCCAAAGGACATTCTCCCAGAAGGATTGTGTCTTTGTCAATATGCATTTTAGCAAATTCCAGGCTGGCTTTTTAAAATGTTTTTCTTTCAAAAGTGGAGTCCTCCTGCGTCTTCTGCCTTGCAGCTCACTTTCGCTCAAAAAAGCGACGGATGGTGTGATCAGAAACTGACATCAAATCAAATGTTATCAGTCACATGCGCCGAATACAACAGGTGTAGAAGAACTTACAGTGAAATGCTTTTTTACAGTGTTACTTTTTTAACCAATAATGCAGTTTAAAAAAAATACAGATAAGAATAAGAGATAAAAGTAACACGTAATTAAAGCGCAGCAGTGAAATAACAATAGCGAGGGGGGGGGGGGGGGTACCGATACAGAGTCAATGTACGGGGGGGCCACCGGTTATTTGAGGTAGCATGTACATGTAGGTAGAGTTATTAAAGTAACTATGCATAGATGACATCAGAGAGTAGTAGTGGTGTAAAGAGGGGGTGAGGGGGGCACTGCAAATAGTCTGGGCAGCCATTTGACTAGAAGTTCAGGAGTCTTATGGCTTAGGGGTTGAAGTCTGTTTAGAAGCCTCTTGCCGTGCGGTAGCAGAGAGAACAGTCTATGACTTGGGTGGCTGGAGTCTTTGACAATATTTAGGGCCTTCCTCTGACACGCCTGGTATAGAAGTCCTGGATGTCAGAAAGCTTGGCCCCAGTGATGTACTGGGCCGTACGCACTAACCCTCTGTAGTGCCTTGCGGTCGGAGGCCGAGCAGTTGTCATACCAGCCAGTGATGCAACCAGTCAGGATGCCCTTCACCTTGGAGTTCAGCTTGTATCTCTTTGGCAGTTATCCTTGGTTCTTTATCTGTTCAATCTGGGGTCGATTTTCCTCTTGCAGCCGTGCCCAGGGAGGTTGGCTACAGTTCCATGGACCTTAAACTTCTTAATAATATTTGCAACTGTTGTCACATGAACATCAAGTTGCTTGGAGATGGTCTTGTAGCCTTTAACCTTTACCATGCTTGTCTATTATTTTCTTTCTGATCTCCTCAGACAAATCTCTCCTTTGCTTTCTCTGGTCCGTGTTCAGTGTGGTTACCACAATGATACCAAACAGCACACTGACTACTTTACTCTGGTCCATGTTCAGTGTGGTGCACACAATGATACCAAACAGCACAGTGACTACTTTACTCTGGTCCATGTTCAGTGTGGTGACCACAATGATACCAAACAGCAGTGACTACTTTACTCTGGTCCATGTTCAGTGTGGTGACCACAATGATACCAAACAGCACAGTGACTACTTTACTCTGGTCCATGTTCAGTGTGGTGACCACAATGATACCAAACAGCACAGTGACTACTTTACTCTGGTCCATGTTCAGTGTGGTGACCACAATGATACCAAACAGCACAGTGACTACTTTACTCTGGTCCATGTTCAGTGTGGTGACCACAATGATACCAAACAGCAGTGACTACTTTACTCTGGTCCATGTTCAGTGTGGTGACCACAATGATACCAAACAGCACAGTGACTACTTTACTCTGGTCCATGTTCAGTGTGGTGACCACAATGATACCAAACAGCACAGTGACTACTTTACTCTGGTCCATGTTCAGTGTGGTGACCACAATGATACCAAACAGCACAGTGACTACTTTACTCTGGTCCATGTTCAGTGTGGTGCACACAATGATACCAAACAGCACAGTGACTACTTTACTCTGGTCCATGTTCAGTGTGGTGACCACAATGATACCAAACAGCACAGTGACTACTTTACTCTGGTCCATGTTCAGTGTGGTGACCACAATGATACCAAACAGCACAGTGACTACTTTACTCTGGTCCATGTTCAGTGTGGTGACCACAATGATACCAAACAGCACAGTGATTACTTTACTCTGGTCCATGTTCAGTGTGGTGACCACAATGATACCAAACAGCACACTGACTACTTTACTCTGGTCCATGTTCAGTGTGGTGTACACAATGATACCAAACAGCACAGTGATTACTTTTCTCCATTTAAATAGGCTGAATGACTGATTACAAGATTGGAGACATGTGTGATACTAATTAAATTAGTTTGAAATATCACTATAATCAAATCATTTATTATCTTTTCTAAGGGGTACCAACATGTGTGTCCAGGCCATTTTAGAATATCTTTGTAGAATAAGCAATAATTCATCTCTTTTCACAGCTTCTTTGCTTTATTCTATGACATACCAAAGGCATGCAAGTATACATGATAAAATAGGTTTCAATTTCATCACTTTTCAGGAGGAATGAAGCATTATTTCAATGAGCTGTAAGTGTACCAACAAATTTGAGCAGGTCTGTATAATGTCGATGAAAGGGAATAGGCTACTGTGGTCAGGGAGGATCAGAGAAGAAAATGCACTAGCCTAATTCTTCAAGTGATAGTTCTCTCCAAGGTCAGTGTCAAATGTCTTCAGACCTCAAAAGTGGTCTGAAAACGACCATTAGGTTGAGCGTAACATTTGACCAGTCTTTAGAAGACAAAAGAGCTACTAATGTCTCATTGGAGATGGCTCTCGGACAATGTACTCACCTTACCAGGGGGCTTTGCTCCCTTCCTGGCTGCCATGGATACCAGAATGCAGAGCAGGGCAGAGGAGAGGGCCACTGCCCCGAACACCAGGCCCCAGGAGAGGCTGCAGAAGTAGCAGGCGCTCTCGGCCGACGTGCACACCAGCATGTGCACGGAGAAGAGGAGCAGGCACAATAGGTAGAAGGGCAGCGAAAGCAGAGCCGAGGACACAGGGAGATCCACCTCTGACGCACCGCTCAGTGCCTCGGGCATGGCCAGCAGCAGGAGGAGAAGGAGCTGGAGAGAGAAAGAGGAACGCACACACTCAGTCCAGTCATGGATGTAAGCAAAAACAGACTCACAAGGGTGTGCAAATATGCACATACATAATGCAAAAACACTGGACAGACCAAGCTCACCTTTATAGCTACAAGTCTTTGCAACTGTCGCATGAGGTCAATGAGTCATACAGTAAAGGAAACAGAAGATAGAGAGAGATGGCTGGATAGATGGGCAAACTACGAGGTAACACTGGAGTCAATGTGTGAACAGAGTGCAGACATTTGTCAATCTGTGGTCGATGTGGCTTGGATTGAGTCAAAGCAAAAGCATAATTTGTGTGCTTCCCTATATTTGCATTTTGGCTTGACTGAAGTCTTTCACCTGGAACCTTTCATTGTGCCATCTTGGAAGAAAATATGGAAGCTCTTTCTTTTCAAAGTAAACAAGTACATGGAACACAAGAGACAAGAGTTCCAGGTCCTTTGCTACGTAAATCCCTTCCTCTTCCCTTTCTCTCTACGGACAAAATCTATCAGGGACCGTGCAGTGGAGAGTAGACTAGTTGCCTTGTCCTTGAGTATCGACTGGGACAAACTGCTGACGTGTCCAACTTTTTCATTTTGGAAACAGCCTCTTTTCTCTCTCTCTCTCTGCTTCTTTCTTCCTGATAGAAGGCAGTCAGTTCAGCCTCTCGAGGGACACTTCTTAGTTTCTATTCAGAGTTTGGGATATTTTTTAGTCAACTTTCCCAACTGCTCCCAATAATACTCGCTGGGGAGTCTATGCAGAGCGTTCTATGTCGTGCTTCAATTAGCAGTTTTATTTCTGAAAAGAAAGAAAGAACTTGTAGGGAAACGGTCTTAAAGTGCGAGCATGACAACAAACCCAGTGAACTCAATGGAAACTGAACTGAAATTTGAGTACAAACTGGAATAAATGCAAAGCATTTCTATCTTTGTCGTTCATATCTTATTTATTGTGCGTACAGTATTGACTGTTGCTGAGCAAATTCTAAAAGGAGGCAATCTTCTAAACCCAGAGACGTTACAACATACAGTATATTCTACAAAAACAAGTCCTAAAAAAACATCTCACAGCTCCACCAATGATCCAAAACGGTCCAACGTTAAGTCAAACCCTTACACAAATAACTTAAGTGAGCAAATGCCAACACGTTCCGTGATTTTCTTATGATTATTGTTTTCCGCTTTTACCGGCAAATTGCCTGTTTGCATATTAAAGCCTCATCTCCAAGATGAAACATATTGAAATGAACGTAAGGTGCGACTGCAACAGTCAGCATGAGAGCGCAGCATATTTGTCTCTGTTCATTTGTTTCGAAGGGAACGCATGGGAATTGCCTCATCCAATATTGTTCACATGGAAGATTTTTGTCGTACAAGCCCAGGAAAGTTGGAAAGTTGTATTGTTACGGAGCCCTTTTTGCACTTTTTTGGGACCTATTTTCACATACGCCGCTGCTACTGTTTATCATCTATCCTGTTGCCTAGTCACTTTATTTATAGTTATGTACATATCTAAATCCATTACCCTGTACCCCTGCACATCAAATAGGTACTGGTATCCCATGTGACATTATATAGCAATTGTTACTCACAATATATTTACTAGGACTTTTATTATGACTTGTTATCACTTTTCAATAATTTCTCCATTTTCGTTCTCTATGCATCGTTGGGAAGGGCCCGTGGGTAAGTAATTTCACTTTTAGTCTGCCCCTGTTGTTTACGAAACACGTGACGAAAACATTTCATTTGATTCGATTTGAACCTGATAATCAAACAGCACGCACACACACACCTCACTTCATTAGAGACCCTTTGTCCAAGTGTTTGGTAGCAGCAATGTTGAGAAGTAGCGCCGATAAAGATCAAGATCATCATCTAAAGTTATCACAGACAGAGGAAACAGAATTATCTGTTATCCAATCAGAACTGTGGGGAAGTTATGTTCTAACTGTAGAGTTATTCCCACGCTAGCGCAAGGCCATTTTAATAATTGAAGGCTATATCAACACTCTCTGTAAAGGTAAACCACGGGATTAAGTCAAGTCAAGCCTTAAATCAACATTAAAACTGTTCATTAAAATGTATTGTGTTCTATGAATATGCCTAGATATTGGATCACTTCAGCAGCAGAATTGGCATCTTAAAATGCAAATATTTGGATGTGGGTTGTGTGTGATACGTACCATATGACACCAGTTTACTCATTTAAAAGTGCTCATTTAGGCTAATACCATTCAATATGAAAACCATCAGCAATATCCCACCATGGTCACACATATACCATGCACTGGCATGCATATGTACTGTACATAACACTTTTGGTATAATGTATACAAGTGTTCTGATCAGCATGTAGTGGCAGCCCCTGACATGTCTATGACAACACCGTATTCAAGTACTCAATTGTGTTTCTCAGTTACGCTGAATGATCTGTGTTGCACTCAACAACCCCCATTCTGTCACATCTCTGGGAAGCAGAGGTGCTGTTGTGATAACATTTTATACGTCTGATATCTGCTTGGAAGTGAACTTTTAGAGTCTGCTATTGGTCAACAACTCGAATTCAAACAGGTCATATGGGTTATACATTGATCTTAGATGAATTGTCTCTCTCTCTTTTGCTCATGTCCTGCTTTGGTGAGGAACCTACACTGCCTCTCTCTCTAGCTCCTCCCCATGGACCTTTTGTGGCATGGTCTTTAGGACCTTGACTTCTCTCTCTCCCTCTTTGATCAAGCCTAGAATAATGCCAGTAATAACTTGAAATTTGTGGTTTAGCCTTGTATGTGAATTGATTCAGTTTGCAATTTAAATCTACTAGCATTGATCATTCAATTCTCAGACATTTCTTGATAGCCTATTCCTGTAACTAACAACAGTCCCGCTTGCACATTGCTAAATTGTCTTTATGGAGTCAGATAATATTTTAATAGACTTTGCATAGTCTTATTATGGCTTGCATGCAAAGTACATGTGTATGTATATGTATATACAATATATATATATACAATATACAATATATACAATTATTTGCATATTTTTTTTTTTTACCTTTATTTAACTAGGCAAGTCAGTTAAGAACAAATTCTTATTTTCAATGACGGTCTAGGAACAGTGGGTTAACTGCCTGTTCAGGGGCAGAACGACAGATTTGTACCTTGTCAGCTCGGGATTTGAACTTGCAACCTTTCGGTTACTAGTCCAACGCTCTAACCACTAGGCTAGCCTGCAATGTGATTTTCTGGATTTTTTCCCCCTCATTTTGTCTGTCATAGTTGAAGTGTACCTATGATGAAAATGACAGGCCTCTCTCATCTTTTTAAGTGGGAGAACTTGCACAATTGGTGGCTGACTAAATACTTTTTTGCCCCACTGTATATAAATATTTATATACACACACGATATTACCGAGTACATCATCACCACTATCATGTAACTTCCTGTCCCTCAATCCCAGCTCTGGGGTGAAGTTCCCCTAGGTACAGATCTAGGATCAGGTTCTCCCCCAATCCTAACCTTAACCATTCGTGGGGAAAATCCCAAACTGACACAAGCGTCTGGGGGGGGCAACACCCCACTACCCACCTGGAAGACGAGGACCACGCCCACCACCATGGAATACATGTCATATTTGCCCATCTGCTTGCTGAGGGCCGCGCTCATGACCCTGAGGGCCTCCAGGTACTGCTTGAGCACCTTCTTCCCCATGCTGTTCAGCACCTCTGACGTGTTGCCCTCCACCACCAGCTTCAACCAGTTCCCATGGGACTTCTCCGCCACGCGGAACTGCTCGTAGCCCTCCTCTGTGGGCGAGAGAGAGGAGGGAGGGAGGGAGACAATTATGAGAGGAGGAGGGCGAGGAAAGGAAGGTGTTATGCCAAAATGTGAGTGATATCAGATGTCAATCAATTTCACATGAACAATACTACTACTAGTGGTAGTAGTTTTTTATTTATTTTACCTTTATTTAACTAGGCAAGTAAGTTAAGAACAAATTCTTATTTTCAATGACGGCCTAGTGGGTTAACTGCGTGTTCAGGGGCAGAACGACAGATTTTGTACCTTGTCAGCTCAGGGATTTGAACTTGCAACTTTTCGGTTACTAGTCCAATGCTCTAACCACTAGGCTACGCTGCCGCCCCGTAGTAGTTGCGAAGGTAGACACACAATAACTAACAGAGGCACCTTTCAAGAATGTGTTGTATATGTTGTACAGCGGCAATAACACAATAATACACTAATAGTTACTCCTGTGTTAGTAAGAAACCACGGGTAATGATTTACACACATTTAATTAGCGAAACGTGCTTAAATCATTTGCGCCGGAGACTTGGAGAAAAGTACAATCGATAACCAACTCCATATAATTTGTATGCAGATTTATAGCTCCATTAGTCCGCTCGTAATTCACTTAACATTGCCAACTCGTAGCCAGGATATGAAAAAAAATCCATTCAACATTGTTGACTTTTCTGTATTAATTTCATTCAAGCATTTTAATAACCTTCCAAAATAGCATTTTGGGTAGGGTTGGCATGGTAATTGTATAATCATGTAGCCAACGATTATGGAAGGAGACCTTCATGAAAATAAAATAACCGTCACGACCGTTCCAAATTTCCAGGACCATCAGAGCCGTAATTTTGGGAACAATAACATTCAAAAGTAGAGTATAATAAAACAACCCTTTGCTTTGGCTTTGTCCAACTGTTCTAGAACGCATACAACTCGACTGATACCCATCGTTTGCTGGCGCCTCTATCTGAATCATATGAGCATAACTATGATAAAACGGAGATTGTGATGATGTCAGACACAGGAACGGAGGTGAAAATATACGAGCCTTCAGCCATAGGCATGAATCAAACAATACAAACAGTCCTTGGTCAGAGTGAAAGTGAAAGTGGGATTGGTCAGAGGATGGCCTTTTTAGGTATCCACAAGATGCCTGAAGTTATTAGCAAATCAAAGATATTAAAAAGACAGTGTAAATGAGAGTGAGAGACATTGGCTGTCTACTCTAATGTGAACTGTCATTACACTTTCATCAGTGATGGACACGAAAAAGTACCAAAGTAATTCAGGTTGATGAATGCGACCCATTGTTGGTTGACAGACATACAGCCTATAAATATGACATATTTTGAGGAGACTAGCTCTAAAAAGTAGATCATATACAGTATGTCTCTATAAATTATTTACTAGCTGTACTGCCAAAACTCTACAATTGTATCCCCATCTTACAACAGCTGCCACTTCAACAGACACTTACACTGCAGATAATGTACCCAATTATACAGCTAAACACCGATTACAGAAACAATAAGAACTAATTAATTTACTCATTCAGTTACTGTATACTACACACAGGATCCACCCTATGTCCTGCTTTGATTTCTCAGGTGACAAATTCCTCAAACATAAGCGAAAATGACACGCCATCCATTCATAATGAAACTGTAATTTAATTAATTGATCATGGGTTAGGAGAGATGAATACCCTGGCCTGGCATAGACAAGGTTTTTTATCATCTCCCCATCGTCTCCTAATACGATTATTACTGGGTCTGCTTTGTGTTTTCATTTTTGCTATGGAAAAAGTATTGAGATACTGTTATCGTCACAGCCATAATTGATAACGCTCGCTATTCATCATTTAATTCTTCTGTTATCCCAATTTTGTGAAATGCAAAGTTTATTACAGCATATTTTAATGAAACAATGGTTTCGCTTTAGCTGAATCCACACAAAAAAGTATCTAATCATTTGAAAAACAGATATCAAAAGAAGTGGGAGTTGTCAATGAGGCTGAGGGCGGTACTTCACTTGTAGTACAAATAATTCCAACAAGTCGAGGACTTCCTCAATAATCCACTGTCATATTGCTGAGTCATGCAACCATCAGTGTTATTTTTCTCTTCCCACTGAGGTGGCTGGCCAAGTTTTCAGAGAAGGGGATGCTACGGCACTTAGGACAGAAATTAGCCACGTCAGCAAGAACACAAACCTCTGGTGCCCTCCTGTTCCCCTCATTTGTACCTATGTACCTCCTCCACTCCAGAGAAACAAATAAATAAGCTCAATCAATCTAATACCAAGACAGACGGTTGGAGAAGAAAGAAATGAGATGGGAAAAGCGCTGTATTGCAATAAGAAGTACAGGTTATATAAACTGGCCTGTAACTATTTTAAAGTAACACTATTTCCCTTCAGGAAGAAAGCATGTTTGAACTATGCCTAACATGTGGGAGTGTACTTCTTGAATCGCACTGTAAGGGCTGGTTTTGTTGAGCACTTTCATCTCCGCAGAGTAAGAATAAAGTGTTATATGGTTGAGTTTATTGAATTTGGCCCTGGATTGTGGTTGTTTCACCTCCTAATCAAAATGTTTAGTTTCCAGCTCCTCTGTTCCATTCGGGTGCACAGAGTACAGAGATTCTCTGAGAGTATTAGGTGCGGCAAGAATCCAAATGAATATTTAAAAATATGAACATTTCAAAGTAAGTAAACAGTGTTTTCTTCAATGGGATTCTTCATTGAAGTGTTTGTTGTCAATCAACAACAGACAAATGGTTTTCATGCACATTTGTTCACTTGAGAAATACTGCACCAAACATTAGTTAGATGTAAAATTGTGCGACTAAAATATCCTCAGAAAAACAACAAAGTTAATTACAGATTTCTTGAGTTATCTTAGATTAATTCTGACTATTTTGTGGACAATATGAACAAACAGTACTATTTTCTATTAAAGGAGTATGCGAGCACACTCTTTTGGATTCGCCTAGCCAAGTTTGGCTAAGTACCAGCCGAACGGAAGCTTGCGGAAGGTTTTAGGAGTTTAGTGTATATTTGAAGTTTGATCATGTAACGTTACACAAAATCTTGTCCATTATTAACTTGCTAGCTAAGCCTGAGCAATTCACTTCATATTAAACTAAAGAGAAACTAACCAACCATCTAGTGAAACACTAAATGCTATGCTCCTTCCATTACCAAGTGAACTAGCTAGTTAGCTACAGAGGCATCAAATTTACGAGACAAAAAAAAAACACTTAAAAAAAAAACCTGTCAAAATTATTTTATATTTCGTCTCTGTGTTTTCCAAATTTCCTTCAATTTGCCAGAGGCTGCTGAATGTATCTCACCAGAGAAAGCAGCCGAGCGAACGAAACAGCGCCCCGCTGTGTTGTGTGTCTATCTACACACAGACATGGAGGGAACAGAGGATAATATAAATGTAGAGTAATGAGGGGATGTAAACCAGGTGTGCGGAAAAACAAGACAAAACAAATGGAAAATGAAAGGTGGAGTGGCGATGGCTAGAAGACCAGTGATGTCGACTGCCGAACGCCGCCCGAACAAGGAGAGGGACACACACACACACACACAAATCAGTACCATGGAAAGCCACATCATACAATATTTAGCTTACGTTGATATACTAAATATTTTTGGGGTATCTTCTAGTTGCCACTGTATTTAGACTAAGCATAGGTGATTAGATTATGTTGAAACCAGCAGATGAAATCACTGGTGACCAATATAATTGCACATAGTTTAGGCAGCAGTAGAGAGATGTTGTTGTTTTGACAACTTTCTCACTGTCTATCAGACTATGCATTTGTGTCTGCCCCGGGGTCCTCACTGCCCGTGTTTCATAGCAAGTGAGTCATGCTACAAGATAGATGCTCACGGATGGATTTTGCATTTTGGAATATTTATAAGTGGCAGTTGGGATGTCGTGTTCATCGTCTCAATGCTCATTTGGGCCCAAACCACTTGCAGACTCGAGTGATCACTATCGAACAGAACAGCAAAAGCAAATGGCCACTCAATAAAAGGCTTAGTGTTCGGTTCGAGATCGACATTCGTGACACACATCAGTCAGAGGTCACAATCCAGACAAAATCACAATGTCCGCCCCCTCCATGAACGCCCAATCGCACTAAAATATGAACATCTAAAAATGTGTACCAGCATCTTTTTCATTCCAGCACTGTATGTAATTATTCACGTATGCTTGAGATCCACATGTGTAAGGTCAAAATGGGAAAGGGCCGAGCAGCCTCGATAAAGGCACTACTGTGTCAGTCCAATTTGTTCGGCCACACTGTAATTTAGCCTACTACAGCCGAGCGGTTGAATTTAGGATCAGATTACTTGCTGTGTCCTTGGCTGGATGTGACATTTTTATTGTATTTTTTAAAATGTAACCTTTATTTAACTTGCATATTAAGGCTGCCTTAATCAAGGTGACTGACTGGGACAGCAATAACCACAACCTTGCAGAGTTCTCTTTAAAATCAGCCACCCTCACCAATTGCCCAACTCTCTCTAGCAGAGATTTCTCACAGATTACCAAACCCATACGGTCCTCTGTTCCTTCTACTGAGGAAAAATTAAGAGCCTCTCAAAAGGAGCTCCAGTAATTTAAATATGTGATAAAGACAAGAAGAAGAAAAAAAGATGAGGTACACACGCCACAGACTGAATTTAGCATTTTCACTATGTCTTGTCTGGGCTTGTCAAGACATTTGCTGTAGGTGTGAGATGGTTGTTTGTGTAGATGTCTACGCATGTCCATTGGGTATACAGTAAGGACAATCTCACAAGGATGCTATGCGGTTCATGTCTCAGAGTTGTAATGGCCAGATTTCACACTCAATATTTAGGTCCACCGCTTGTAAAGTTGTCCCAGAATCACTATGGAAACTAGCGAGTGAAAAAATGGAGCTAAATAATCTGTAGTGTAGACAAGGACCTTCCTGGCAGCCATTTTAGATCCAACTCAGAATAGTAATTTAAGGCCTGTGTGAGTTCTCCTTTCTCTTGAGCTACTGTACTGCAATATAAATATGTTTTAAATGACAGTTGCAATAAGCAGCCACTGTGATTGATTAGCATGTATTGGTCTACAGTAATGTGCATTCAGCATTTAGAGGCCCATGGGGTGGCATAAGACCGGAGCCCCAAAATACAAGTAGGAAAGAGATGGACGGGAAAGGGTGGCGGGTGAATTGATAGACAGTGTTCAAATTATGAACATATATTTATTTAACCTTTATTTAGGCAGGGGGAGTCCCATTGAGACCAAGGTTTCTTTTTTGAGGGAGCACTGCATGACAAGACCAAGCAATTAATCAATCAATGGAGGAGCATTAAGAAACCCATAAAGAAAAATACAAAAACACAAAATCCCCCCCCAAAAAAACCTTGATCCTCAGCGAAGTCCTCTACCAACAATCTGAACTTTAGGGTATTCTGAAGAGAAGTTTCTTCGCACCTCACGTATGGAACAAAAAGCTGTGATTAAAAGATGATTGAGAAATCTGTGAGGAGGAGAAGACACACTCTTTCTAAAATAATAAGCTGAAGCTGGTATGGTTGATTCATGGTACATCAGTGCCCCAAATTCTCCAGTTCATCTAGGATGATTATTCAAGCTAAATGTTTGTGGAAAACGCTCACAATGCAGTCAGAATAAGCGGATTGAGCGGATTGACATCCCATCTACATCATTGGTCGTGATGTGTGTTTTGTCCTATATTTCTATGTTTTTTGTTTTTTTTTAAGTTTTGATTCCAGGCTCCCGTCCCCCCAGGAGGTCTTTTGCCTTTTGGTAGGCTGTCATTGTAAATAAGAATATGTTCTTAATTGACTTGCCTAGTTAAATAAAGGTTAAATAAAAATAAATTACATTAAATTAACACACATGCAATAAATTGAGAAATACTGCTCAATGCTATAGTCTGCAAGGTAACACACACAGAGTGTGATTACCCTCTCATGAGGGTGTGGTGTATGTGTTGTTGTAGTCAAATTCCATAATTAATACCTTTCGTCACTGTTAAAATACTTCATTTAAACACAATCTTACCCTGTAACTAGGTAGATCTGTGTGTGTGTGTGCACGTGTGTATGTCTGTGTGTATCCATTTACACTCCCCTCCATATGCCTTTGGACAGTGAAGCTAAACATTTTTATTTGGTCCTATACTCCAGCATTCTGGATTTGAGATACAATGTTTCATATGAAGCAACAGCACAGAATGTCACATTTGTTTTGAGGGTATTTTCATACATTTGTTTAGCAGTTTTTAAATGAAAGCACTTTAAATATCTAGTACCCACATTTGAAGATGTCATAAGTATTTTGTCATAAGTATTTTTGTCATAAGTATAGTGTATATATAGTAGTCAAAAGTTTAGTATTTGGTCCCATATTCCTTGCACACAATGACTACATCAAGCTTTTGCCTTTTACAAGCTTCTTGGATGATCAAGAAAATTACTCCAGTCATTATTCACCCTTCACTTTCTAATGGACAAAACACAACCAAAATAAGCTGCAGACGCATTCAACGAGTCACAAGATTGATGTAGTCATTGCTTGCTAGGAATATGGGACCAAATACAACCCTTTTGACTTTAATACACTGTAAGTGAACTTTGAACAAATACTTATGACATCTTCAAATTGGGGGACAAGATATATAATAGATATATAAAGTGCTTTCATTTCTAAACCGGAGAACAGATATGTATGAAAACACACTCAAACAAAATATGACAATCTGTACTGTCGCCTCAAATGAAACACTTGATCTCAAATCCAAAATGCAGGAGTATAGCGCCAAACGTAAAATGTTTAGCTTCACTCTCCAAACAACGCTTGTTTTGACACGAGCTGCGTTTACATAGACAGTCCAATTCTGATATTTGTCTTCTGACCAATCTCATCAGATCCTTTTTCAAAGCAGATCTGATTGGTCAAAAGACCAATTAGTGCCAAAAAACAAAATCAGAATTGGTCTGCCTTTGTAAATGCAGCCACATTCACCAACACAAATCTGTGTGGCGCGACGTGGCTTTGATCAGGTTCGAGTACTCTGATGAGAGACACATGCAAACACAGACACGCCCCCGCACACACTCTCTCTACGGATCTCTCTCCCGACAAGGATCGTTCGTTTTTTCAAAACCCAGATCCCGGATCATTCTGAAGTGGGAACCGTACCTCCAATGAATATGGAATATGTTCCTATACTGTAGAGTTGGAACACTCCGCAGAGAATCATCAAGGGATTCTGATATGTCAAAGAGCGCCTAAATTAACATATTCAGCATGGGGAACCTGAGGATATCAAACCCACAACCCTGGAGTTGCATGTGAACCACTTTTTAAAAAAAACTCTGTACCAAGTTTTTCTGTACATTTATATTGCACATTTGAGACCACCCTTTTAAAGATGATGAACCACATAAAAAGTGCAGGAGCAATTTTGAAAACTGGGAAGAGACTGTCTAAATGACCTATTACAGAACATCCACTGTAATAGACAAAGCACAGGGTCCATGTGCACAAAGCATCTCAAGAGTAGACAATTGGTCCTAAGTGCTGAGAATAGAGACATTTTACTCCTACTCTTATGGGCAGAAATAAAAGCTAAGCATGAGGCGTCTTTGGTCATAAGAGTCACACCTAGTCAACAGATATTTAGGATAGCTCATGAGCAGTTACAAGCAGTAAATGGTGGTGTTGAAATAATGCTTTGATTTTTCTATATGATCAAGCCATAAATAATGTAGACCTACACGCAACAGTATCTCTTGCGCTTTTGACAATGATTTCAGAATGCCTATTTCACATGACACGACTAAATGGTCATAACCATTACGCTAATAAATAAACGTGGTTTTCTTTCAATTTTTTTGAACAAATTATCTACATCATGTTATTTCAAGTTTCCATTTGGAGCGCAATATCACGTTGTTAGAAAATATTCCTAAATTGGACATGCCTATAAATTGGGCAATTGAAGGAAACCTAGAGCTTATGTTAACTTTGATTGTGTTCAATGAAAATGATAGGCCTTTCAAATGTTGTATGGAACATTATATACAGTGGGGCAAAAAAGTATTTAGTCAGACACCAATTGTGCAAGTTCTCCCACTTAAAAATATGAGAGAGGCCTGTAATTTTCATCATAGGTACACTTCAACTATGACAGACAAAATGAGAGAAAAAAAATCCAGAAAATCACATTGTAGGATTTTTAATGAATTGATTTGCAAATTATGGTGGAAAATAAATATTTGGTCACCTACAAACAAGCAAGATTTCTGGCTCTCACAGACCTGTAATTTCTTCTTTAAGAGGCTCCTCTGTCCTCCACTCGTTACCTGTATTAATGGCACCTGTTTGTTACTGATGGTAGGCTTTGTTACTTTGGTCCCAGCTCTCTGCAGGTCATTCACTAGGTCCCCCCATGTGGTTCTGGGATTTTTGCTCACCGTTCTTGTGATCATTTTGACCCCACAGGGTGAGATCTTGCGTGGAGCCCCAGATCGAGGGAGATTATCAGTGGTCTTGTATTACTTCCATTTCCTAATAATTGCTCCCAAAGTTGATTTCTTCAAACCAAGCTGCTTACCTATTGCAGATTCAGTCTTCCCAGCCTGGTGCAGGTCTACAATTTTGTTTCTGGTGTCCTTTGAAAGCACTTTGGTCTTGGTCATAGTGGAGTTTGGAGTGTGACTGTTTGAAGTTGTGGACAGGTGTCTTTTATACTGATAACAAGTTCAAACAGGTGCCATTAATACAGGTAACGAGTGGAGGACAGAGGAGCCTCTTAAAGAAGAAGTTACAGGTCTGTGAGAGCCAGAAATCTTGCTTGTTTGTAGGGAACCAAATACTTATTTTCCACCATAATTTGCAAACAAATTCATTAAAAGTCCTACAATGTGATTTTCTGAAATTTTTTCCCATTTCCCAAATTTTTTACCATTGCCATATTTGATGTCCAGTCACATTCACTGTGGCTGTCTAAAGGGTGATACAGAGTTCACAGCTGGCGATGCCTCATCGCAATTGGTTATTCCCCATCATTTGCAACAATGTCAATGAGAAACATCATTATCTTTCCTTCGCAGTACCTCAAAGTGTGGTGATTACCAGCTGAGATAAACTTTTATGACTTAATTTTACTCCTGGCTCAGAGTTGGTCTGAGAAGTGTCTTAACATTATCCTAAAACCTACTCCGAGCTGGGAGGTTTGTTGTCTTAAAAGGGATTCCTAGGACCTTTTCCGAGATGCTTGTGGATACGGGCCCAGGTTTCTTCTGTTGTGTCTCACAGCCTCGCTTTGACCTGTATACAACAGAGCCTAAACACAGCAGCCGAGATTGAAATGGAACTACGGGGGCGGTGTGTGTGTGTGTGTGAAAGAACCCCTTTAGGTGGATAATCTTATCCTTTCTATTTGTTTCTTTCTTTGACAGTGATTCAGTAAGATAATAGAAGTAGGAGAGTGTAGAACCCTGCAGAAGGGGACTGTGTGTGTGTGTGTGTGTGTGTGTGTGTGTGTGTGTGTGTGTGTGTGTGTGTGTGTGTGTGTGTGTGCAGACAGAGAAAGAGAGAGAGGGGAAAGGAGGGCAGGATTGTCCTCTGGAGAGTGCCAACCAAAGGCAATCTTTGTGAATCCTTTGCAGGTGTCAATACATTTATTTACAGACTTAAAGGATTCCAGGGCCAGATGCTGTGTGTGTGTGTGTGTGTGTGTGTGTGTGTGTGTGTGTCCACGCCACAAATGGTATGTATGTGCCTAAGCGCCTGTATACTTGCTTGTGTTTGTATTAGTAACACACTTGAATTTAGCTGCTTTTTCTGATTAGCTTTGTACACACGGACAACTCTGTGGATTTGGGAGGCTGGGAGCTGGTTTAACCTTTCTCTGCTCTGATCTGGCACTACCACTGCACTGCACCATTCCCTCTTACCTTTCTCATAGGCTGGCATGCTGTCCTTCAGCAGGCAGCTCAGCTGGTGGCCGTTGAGGTGCAGGAAGCGTAGCTGGTCCCTGAGCGAGGCTTCCTCCACCACGGGCTGGATGAGTCGGCCCACGCTGTTCTGGGAGATGGGCAGGCCCAGACCAAGGGCCAGGGTTGGGGTCAGGTCCACCTGCTCTACTGTTGGCGGCTTCTCCATCCCCACTGGTTATAAGGAGCAAAGAGAGGAGGTGGATTGAGGGTATCTCAGGGCATAGAGTATCTCAGGACATAGAGACACATGCCTGCAAGGAGGCACACAGGCATAGACACACAGTCTTGCATAAATGACCTTCTGGGGACACACAATGCAGTCCCATTCAAAATCATTTGAGAAGTTACAGGCCAGAACATTTGAATCCCTAATCAACCCCTACCATGCCATATTTTTTCAAATAATTATTGATTTGGTTTGTGTAGCACAAATTCAAATACAACAACAACATATATTTACATTTTATCAATGCTGTGTCCACTTTTTCGGTTTGACAAAAGCTCAATCTTAATACTGACAGTTGAGTTGACAGGCCAATCCAGAAGATGAATTCTGTGGTTCTGCTCACGTCTCAAAGGCCCTACAGTACAAGCAACTGCATGAGCCTGTCCATCAATTCCTCAGCCAGTCTCTCAGGACAATCTGATCCCCCTGAAATAAACCCATGTGGATGAGGAGTGATCTTGGAAATAGATGTGGCGGATGAGGAAACAATTATCACTTTCACATGGGCGGCCACCAACACGTTCGTCACGGAGCGGCGAGACGTTAATGAGCTCCTCTTCACACCGTGTCAAGACGTCACCGCTTCTCACAGCGTGAGAGCTCAGCTGAGAGATGGCGGTGCCTGTGTGTACGTGAAATACGTCATCGTCTCTCACAGCCAGAGCTCAGTTGTGTGAGAGAGTATGTGTGTGTAAATATATTTACAGTTGAAGTCGGAAGTTTACATTCACCTTGGCCAAAAACATTTAAACTCAGTTTTTCACAACTCCTGACATTTAATCCTAGTAAAATTCCCCTGTCTTAGGTCAGTTAGCATCACCACTTTAAGAATGTGAAATGTCAGAATAATAGTAGAGAGAATAAATTATTTCAGCTTTTATCTCTTTCAAACACATTCCCAGTGGGTCGGAAGTTTACATACACTCCGTTTGTATTTGGTAGCATTGCCTTTAAATTGTTTAACTTGGATCAAACGTTTCGGGTAGCCTTCTACAAGCTTCCCACAATAAGTTGGGTGAATTCTGGCCCATTCCTCCTGACAGAGCTGGTGTAACTGAGTCAGGTTTGTAGGCGTCCTTGCTCACACACACCTTTTCAGTTCTGCCCACAAATTTTCAATGGGATTGAGGTCAGGGCGGTGATGGCCACTCCAATACCTTGACTTTGTTGTCCTTAAGCCATTTTGCCACAACTTTGGAAGGGGTTTGGGGTCATTGACCTCAAACTTTGCTTGGGGTCATTGTGCATTTGGGAGACCCATTTGCGACCAAGCTTTAACTTCCAGAATGATGTCTTCAGATGTTGCTTCAATATATTCACGTCATTTTCGTTCCACATGATGCTATCTATTTTGTGAAGTGCACCAGTCCCTCCTGCAGTAAAGCACCCCCACAAAATAATGCTGCCACCCCCGTGCTTCACGGTTGGGATGGTGTTCTTCAGCTTGCAAGCCTCCCCCTTTTTCCTCCAAACATAACAATGATTATTATGGCCAAACAGTTATTTTTTTTGTTTCATCAGACCAGAAGACATTTCTCCAAAAAGTACAATCTTTGTCCCCATCTGCACTTGCAAACCGTAGTCTGGCATTTTTGTTGGCGGTTTTGGAGCAGTGGCTTCTTCCTTGCTGAGCGGCCATTCAGGTTATGTCGATATAGGACTCATTTTACTGTGGATATAGATACTTGTACCTGTTTCCTCCAGCATCTTCACAAGGGCCTTTGCTGTTGTTCTGGGATTGATTTGCACTTTTCACACCAAAGTACTTTCATCTCTAGGAGACAGAACGCGTCTCCTTCATGAGCGGGATGACGGCTGCGTGGTCCCATGGTGTTTATATTTGCGTACTATTTTTTGTACAGATGAACGTGGTACCTTCAAGCGTTTGGAAATTTCTCCAAAGGATGAACCAGACTTGTGGAGGTCTACAATTTTTTTTATGAGGTCTTGGCTGATTTTCCTTTGATTTTCCCATGATGTCAAGCAAAGAGGCACTGAGTTTGAAAGTAGGCCTTGAAATACATCCACAGGTATTATGTCAAATTATGTCAATTAGCCTATCAGAAGCTTCTAAAGCCATGATATCATTTTCTGGAATTTTCCATAAAGCCACAGTCAACTTAGTTTATTTAATCGTCTGAAGCACTGGAATTGTGATACGGAAAAAGGAAAAAGGAAAAAGGAAAAACGAGGCTATGTGAAAACAAATGGAAATGCATATAAAAAGGGGTGGACCAGTGCTATGATATGGATTTGAACATTGGTGTGAATGTGCCTAGTTGTGCACTGACAGCAAGACAGACTGAGACCGACAGGCTAAAGGATAACAGGGGGAGCCAACGAAAGTGCTTACCTTTCCTCTTGAAGGTAGGGCTGATGAGCACCAGGGGGGTGTTGACCTCATGCGCAGACGAGCCCCCGTGGCTGCCCGTCTCGGACATCCCGTGGTCGCCACACAGCAGCAGCAGGTAGGGTAGTGCACCCTCTGTCTCCTGAGGACGCATGGGACATAAGCAGAGCAAATATTGACATATGGCCATTTATCAGAAACTTTTAATCCACTGCAATTTACAATTAGCATATATTCAGTAAGCAGTGACATAAGACATAAGACTGAGTCTGGGGAGGGGAAAAACTCGGTCTTCATCAGCCTCAATCGGCTATCGTTCACAGATAATGCCAGCCTAAATGTGCCAGCAGTAGTACTATTGTATCCCTTCGGCAGTTTGTAAGCATAATGGGTTCATATATTCACATTGGAAAATAACAATTGTTCCGCCTGTGCAGTCAATTCAGGGCTACTTCAATATTCTAGCCACGGACATCTGATCTCTACTCAACTCGCTATGAGGGACTTATCAGGTAGAAAGTGTGGGCTTCAACAGGTAATAGAAACGCAGAGTCAGCGGCGAAACGGGTGGGGGGGGGGGGGGGAGATATCTGTTTGAAATAGAGCGAAACAGTGGAGTGTCTAAACAGCGCCTGAGGGGCTAGACACTCTCTCTTCAGGGAATGGAAGGAGGTCAGCGCCGTTTCATGTCAAAAGAAGCTCTCAGGCACTCTCTTCCAAACTCGCCTGCCTCCTTTAGCAGTGCAAGCTAACAGAAGCCTCGAGTCCCTACCAGTTTAGCCGCTCGCCCTAACCAAGCCAGCTATTTTCAAATCAACGGCATCTTAACGCTAAGTGAGCGAGCTACACTCCAAACCTTCCTCCTCCTCATCAGCAGCCTGCATAGCCAGCTACTCTCATGAGTAGTTCATGCTACTCTCATGAGTAGTTCATGCTACAAGTGTCATCTACTATAGACTATTTTATCCATCTCCTGGTAGAAACACATGACAAGCTCCTCAGAACTCACCAGGTAGCTAGTAAGGAAGCTAGTAGCACTGCAGCAGTAAATCCAAGTAATTCAATAAGCCACGTTTCACCACAATGTCTAGGCCTATTCATTAATTCAAGAAGCAATACTGAATCACAACAACAGTATTAACTGCAAATGCAAAGACAGTTGGGCTTTACATAATAGTCATTTTCTCTGCACGGGAAAAAAGGGATACAACTCCCATAGATGAAGTCTGGAGATGAAGAAAAGTGAAGTCGAGCCCCCACAACACTTGGCCAACTTTGATTGGTGTTTAAGCAGCGAGTCGGGGACCTGCTCGCCACCACCACCACTCTGTGAGGTTTCCTGACTGCCAGGCAATTTGTATTTCTGATCAAAGGCCTCCTCGAGCGGGGCGCTTGAGCACCAGCAGGAGAGCGTCAATCTGCCAGACGTCGGAAGTCGCCGTTGCAGTCTGGTGGAAGGCAAGGAGACAAAACGTTGAAAAGTCTGTCGGGAATGAAGATCGATGAAACCCTGGGCGAAAAAAAAGAGTGGCCTTATCACCCTGGATTGGGTTATTCGTTCAGTTGAGTCTTTAAGGAGGTAGAGCAAAAGGAACAGGGGAAAGAGAAAAACGCTCCTTTCCCTCCCCTGCACTGAGGCAGCCATTGTAATTTACGACGCGGTACTGAAAGTGTGCTCATTTGTAGCCTACCAAATACATATGTTGCCATGCCTTATTCTGATCGATTTATTGCCAAGGTTCTGGGAGTAATCGACAAAATTGTAAAATGTTTCACAAAGCGGAATGAACAACATGACACAAACTAACTGCTTCTTTTCAACGAAAAATAAACTCATCCCATTTTCAATGAAAGACAATTTTGTCTTCAACTTTTCACACGCCAAGTTGTGTGGGTGAAAGGCGAGTGCAATTTGCAGCACCATTGCAGAGTTTAGATCATAATGTGAGAGATGTGATGTCCTAGGAGAATAGGGGCTGACCCCGAGGCAAATTGTAGCAAAGAATGAAAAAGGAAAAGGTAAAAGGATGAGGGATGGCCTTGTCCTGCATGTCAACCTCCTATTACCGAGGTCAGCACTCAACAGAGCTTTAGAAATGGGAAGAAAATCAATACTTTTCAAACCAAATGACAAAACGCTCTCTGAAGTCTGAGCGTCTTTGCGGAAACGGTGATTGGTCAGGAACCCATAGCGAATGCGCCAGATCAAGACCACTATTGAAAGCTGTAGACTTCATGCCTTTGAATGTCATAGTGACAGGGAATGTCATACCAAAATGGATAAATGCATGGAAGTTCTCTGGGTAGTCGTAAAAAAAGAGGATGTTTTTCATGGATTGTTCTGTGGCTTGAAACAGACCACTCAAAGTGTTTCGACTCACATTTGAAGCTTTAAATATTCTGGTTTCAACCTTTTAAAAATGCACAGTATCTGCAGAGGCATCCTTGGGGGGTTTTGCAAGGAAAATGTTTTACCTTCCCAAAAAACAACCATTGATCACATTTTTCAAACATGTACCTTGAGGTCCCCTTTGAGGCCTTAGGTTCTTTCCATGAGTGATGAGAGACCCCTTTATCAGGCCAATCCTTCTGTGACGACTCTCTACCTCAAAGAGGTTCAGCTTTGACTTTCTACAATCGAGTTCACAAAATATTTAATTTCAAGTAGTCACGGCATAGTTTTATCTGTAGATAATAATAATAATAATAATAATAATAATAATAATAATGGAGAATGCCTTGCCTCAGTTGTCTAGGAATTGACCCGTAGATAATTCTAAACACACCATGAATGTGTAGGGTCATGGATAAGACCAGAGTTACTGTGGGAAAAGTATTGGCCTGTGGGCGTTGGATAAGGGAACGCTCCGGCCCCTTTCAGATAAGATAGAAACACCAATCACTTGAGGCTGAGAGTAAAGGTTCATTTTGACTCTGTGCTTTAGGGACAGACTTATCTGACATTTGTCATTTGACCACAATACACAGTCAGCTCCGATACGGCCACGTTTTCCTCTTCTCTGGAAGACCACCTCCGCTGCTCTGTCTGTACAGAGATCGACACCTAGCCAGCTGCCAGCCAGCGCAACCTCTGCATCTTTTTAAAACTTTTATTTAAGCACCCTTGAGACCAGGGTCTCTTTCACAAGAGAGCCCTGCATATACAATTTCATAGGAGCAAACATCTAAAATGAAATAAAAATATAAAACAAGTAATATCCACCACACCACAAATTGAAGAAAAAACGAATACATTCGTCAATAAGAAGGTCCCCAATCAATCATTTTAATTGCAGAGGCAGCACCAGGACAAACAATTGTAATGTATTTTTTAGTTGGTTTCAGGTGCTTTCAAACTAAAAGTGGATTTATCGAGTTTGGTGGAGACTCAAGGAACGTCAAGAGTTAACCAACCTTGTGAACGGGTTTTGGCATCTCATGTTTTTATATTTTAACAGCAGAGTTAGGTAAGTCGGAAGCTTGAGCAAACAAAAAAGGAATAGCGAAGTGATCTACTGGACCTTAATGAGGACCAGCCAGCCTTTTGATACAGGATCAAGTGGTGAGTAATAAAACTGGCACCTGTGGTTTAAATGGGTACTTTGGCATTTTCCCAGAGTCAGAGGAACTTGTGGATACCATTTCTATGTCTCTATGTACAGTATGAAGGACGTTAGAGGTAGTTTCGAGAGCCAATGCTAACTAGCGTTAGCGCAATGACTCGAAGTCGATGGGTATCTGCTAGCATGCTCGCCGATACTCATAGACGTCCATGGGTTGCCAGATCATTCTCAAACCACCTGTAAGAAGCCTGATCCAGGCCTACTTCATTCAGCCTTTGAATGAGAATGTAACGGTCAACAGTGTCGAAGGCCCTGGGAAGGTCTATAAATAAGGCGGCACAATGGTTTTTATAATCTAAGCAATTTAACACGTCATCTCGAACAAGC
This sequence comes from Oncorhynchus mykiss, assembly GCF_013265735.2. NCBI lineage: Eukaryota > Metazoa > Chordata > Actinopteri > Salmoniformes > Salmonidae > Oncorhynchus > Oncorhynchus mykiss. Next base: position 40,354,700 of record NC_050571.1, on the reverse strand, counting down.
GTAGCAGTTGAAACGGTGCTATGCCCAGGTCTAAAATCAGACTGGTGCACATTAAGAATAGAATGAAAAGTTTTAAAAGTTCTTAGCTGAGAGTTGGCCAGGGATTCTAAAACGTTTGGAAAGGCAAGATCATTTAGAAATGGGATGGTAGTTATCTAAAGTCAGAAGGATTTCCTTCTTTATATAGGGGCCGCGGATATGTGTAACGTTCCAGATCTTAGAGAGAACACCAGAAACAATTGTCAAGTAAAACATATTAGGTTAATGATTCTGGGACAGAGCACCTCAGTAAGTGTAGCGAACACGATGGGAGACAGAGAGCTGGTTTCAAGAGCAGGGCGCAGCAGGCGTTTATTTGTAAAGGACCACAGGAGGAGGCAGGTAGCTGGGTCCAGGAGCAGGCAGAAAGTCATACACAGGGGGTCCAAAAAGGCAAGAGTACAGGCATGGAAAAGGCTAGTAACGTCGTCAGGAAGATCAGGCAATAGGTTAATAACAGGAAATCCGATAGGCTAAAGTACAGGCAGGGAATAAGTAAATGGAGTCGTTTGTGATGCAGGAAAAAAAACTATCATAAACGGGAGGATTTAGATTACGCAAGTATAAACACCATGGGACCACGCAGCCGTCATACCGCTCAGGAAGGAGACAAGTTCTGTCTCCTGGAGATGAACGTACTTTGGTGTGAAAAGTGCAAATCAATCCCAGAACAACAGCAAAGGATCTTGTGAAAATGCTGGAGGGAAGTACAAAAGTATCTATATCCACAGTAAAACAAGTCCGATATCGACAAAACCTGAAAGGCCGCTCAGCAAGGAAGAAGCCACTGCTCCAAAACCATGATAAAAAAGCCAGACTACGGTTTGCAACTGCACAAGGGGACAAAGATCGTACTTTTTGGAGAAATGTCCTCTGGTCAGCTGAAACAAAAATAGAACTGTTTGGCCACAATGACCATCGTTATGCTTGGAGGAAAAAGGGGGAGGCTTGCAAGCCGAAGAACACCATCCCAACAGTGAAGCACGGGGGTGGCAGCATCAAGTTGTGGGGGTGCTTTGCTGCAGGAGGGACTGGTGCACTTCACAAAATAGATGGCATCATGAGAATGACAAATATGTGGATATATTGAAGCAACATCTCAAGTCAGGAAGTTAAAGCTTGGTCGCTCGGTCTTCCAAATGGACAATGACCCCAAGCATACTTCCAAAGTTGTGGCAAAATGGCTTAAGGACAACAAAGTCAAGGTATTGGAGTGGCCATCACAAAGCACTGACCTCAATCCTATAGAAAAATTGTGGGGTTTGTGAGCAAGGAGGCCTACAAACCTGATTCAGTTACACCAGCTCTGTCAGGAGGAATGGGCCAAAGCTCACCCAACGTATTGTGGGAAGCTTGTGGAAGGCTACCCGAAACATTTGACCCAAGGTAAACAATTATAAAGGCAATGCTACCAAATACTAATTGAGTGTATGTAAACTTCTGGGAAACCCACTGGGAATGTGATTAAATAAATAAAAGCTGAAATAAATCATTCCCTCTACTATTATTCTGACATTTCACATTCTTAAAATAAAGTGGTGATCCTAACTTACCTAAAACATTAAATATCAGGAATTGTGAAAAACTGAGATTAAAAACATGTAAACATCCGACTTCAACTGTAGGTCTGTAACAGTTTGGGTCTAGAGTGTCTCCCCCTTTGAAGAGGAGGATGAGCGCGGCAGCTTTCCAATCTTTAGGGATACGAAAGAGAAGTTGAACAGGCTAGTAATAGGGGTTGCAACAATTGCGGAAGATCATTTTAGAAAGATAGGGTCCAGCCCGGCTGATTTGAAGGGGTCCAGATTTTGCAGCTCATTCAGAACATTGGCTATCTGGATTTGGGTGAAGGAGAAATAAGGGAGGTTTGGGCAAGTAGCTGTGGGGGGCTGTTAACCGGGGTAGGGGTAGCCAGGTGGAAAGCATGGCCAGCCATAGAAAAATGCTTTATGAAATTCTCCATTATCGTGGATTTATCAGTGGTGACAGTGTTTCAGTGCAGCGGGCAGCTGGGAGGAGGTGCTGTTATTCTCCATGGACTACACGGTGTCCCAGGATTTTTTGGAGTTTGTGCTAGATGCAAATTTTTGTTTGAAAAAGCTAGCCTTTGCTTTCCTAACTGCCTGTGTATATTGGTTCCTAACATCCCTGAAAAGTTGCATATCGCAGGGGCTATTTGATGCTAATGCAGTCATCCACAGGATGTTTTTGTGATGGTCAAGGGCAGTCAGGTCTGGAGTAAACCAAGGGCTATATCTGTTCCTGGTTCTACATTTTTTGAATAGGGCATGCTAATTTAATATGGTGAGGAAAGCACTTTTTAAGAATAACCAGGCATCCTCTACTGACGGAACGAGATCAACATCCTTCCAGGATACCAGGGCCAGGTCGATTAGAAAGGCCTACTCGTTGAAGTGTTTTAGGGAGAGTTTGACAGTGATGAGGGGTGGTTGTTTGACCACAGACCCATTAAGGACGCAGTCAATGAGGCAGCAGTCACTGAGATCCTGGTTGAAGACAGCAGAGGTGTATTTGGAGGGCAGTTTGGTTAGGATGATATCTATGAGGGTGCCCGTGTTAACGGATTTGGGGATGTACCTGGTAGGTTCATTGATAATTTGTGTGAGATTGAGGGCATCCAGTTTAGATTGTAGAACGGCCGGGGTGTTAAGCATGTCCCAGTTTAGGTCACCTAACAGTACGAGCTCTGACAATAAATGGGGGGCAATCAATTCACATATGGTGTCGAGGGCACAGCTGGGGGCAGAAGGCAGTCTATAGCAAGAGGCAACGGTGACAGACTTATTTTTGGAAAGGTGGATTTTTAAAAGTAGAAGCTTAAACTTTGGGCACAGACCTGGATAGTATTACAGAACAACTCTGCAGTATATTTCAATGCCGCCCCCTTTGGCAGTTCTATCTTGTCGGAAAATGTTATAGTTAGGGATGGAAATGTCATGGTTTTTGGTGGCATACCTAAGCCAGGATTCAGACACAGCTAGGACATCCGGGTTGGCAGAGTGTGCTAAAGCAGTGAATAAAACAAAATTAGGAAGGAGGCTTCTAATGTTAACATGCATGAAACCAAGGCTTTTACGGTTACAGAAGTCAACAAATGAGAGCGCCTGGGGAATGGGAGTGGAGCTAGGCACTGCATGGCCTGGATTAACATCTACATCACCAGAGGAACAGAGGAGGAGGGGGCATCTAGTGCAATCGGAACAGAGAGTAAAAGGAGCAGGTTTCTGGGCACGGAAGAATAGATTCAAGGCATAATGTACAGAAAATGGTATGGTAGGATGTGAATACAGTGGAGGTAAACCTAGGCATTGAGTGACGATGAGAGAGATAGTCTCTAGAGACCCCATTTAAACCAAGTGAGGTCACCGCATGTGTGGGAGGTGGAACAAAAGGGTTAGCTAAGGCATATTGAGCAGGGCTGGAGGCTCTACAGTGAAATAAGACAATAATCACTAACCAAAATGGACAAGGCATATTGACATTAGGGAGAGGCATGCGTAGCCGAATGATCATGGAGTCTAGTGAATAGCTAGGCGGGCTGGAGACACAGAGAATCAGACAGCTAGCAGGCCAGGGATAGCAGGCTAGCAGAAGGGCCTTAGGGGGACGTCGCGACGGAAGAGTCAGTTGTAGCCCCCTCGGGCGGTTACGTCGGCAGACCAGTCGTGATGGATCGGCAGGGCTCCGTGTAGTAAAAGGGTCCAGGCCAATTGGCATTGTAGCCCAAGAAAATTGGCTGATGGACGTCTTCAGCTAACAGTCTGATATGCTCTAGACAGCTAGCGGGCCACGGCTAGCAGGCTAGCAGATGGGCATTCAGGGGACGTCGCGATGGAGGAGCCTGTTGAAAACCCCCTCAATCAGTTTACGTCGGTAGACCAGTCGTGATGGATCGGCGGGGCTCCGTATCGGCAGTAAAAGGGGTCAAGGCCAATTGGCAAAATAGGTATTGTAGCCCAAGGAGTGGCTGATGGACATATTTAAGCTAGCTGGGAGATGGGCCTAGCATAGGCTAGCTCCAGGCTAATTGGTGATTGCTTTGAGACAGAGATGTTAGCCAGGAGTAGCCACGCGCATAGCAGCTAGCTAGCTGCGATGATCAAGGTGAAAAGGTTCAGAGCTTGCGGTAGGAATCAGGAGATGTGGGGAAAAAGAGTCTGGTATGCTCTGGGTTGAATCGCGCTATGCAGACTGTCAGTAGTTGTCCGGGCTAAAGGTTAGCTGATGACCGCTAGCAGTGGCTAGCTGACTACTAGCTAGAAGCTAGTTAGCTGGCTAGCTTTTGTTGGGGATTCCGGTACGAAAATAAAATGAAATAGCAGATCCATACCACATTAGTTGAGGCTGATTGCAGGAGAGTATGTTGGAGTTGAGGTTAAAAAATATATTTTTCAATATATACAAAATATGTGCGAAGAAAATTTGAAGAAAAAAAGATGCAAGACAAAGACGCCTGACTGCTACGCCATCTTGGATCTCTCACAATGACGGCCTACACCAGCCAAACCCGGACGACGCTGGGCCAAATGTGCACCGCCGTAATCACGGCCGGTTGTGAGACAGCCTGGATTTGAAACAGGGTGTCTGTAGTGACGCCTCTAGCACTGAGATGCTGGGTGTTTCCCACACATCTGTCTGAGTTAGAATCGCCTGTCCGTCCATCCGCCACTCAGTCTGCAGTCCCACATCGACTGTAGACACATGGAGAGGAGCGTGGTCAGGAACATAGTCACTGTCCAGCCACCGTGGGTCAACTCTCTGTTCGGCAAAGTGTTTGACCGCACTCAGTGGCGTCTTGGGAGGTGGACCAGCAACCTGTTTGAACACACTCGGAGGCTTCTGTGGAGCAGGACCTGCGGTACCAGGGAGAGCAATCTTCTGCTCCGAACCAAGATTAGCTCCAAGGATGCGGCTGACATGGGCATGCCTGAGTTGGGGGGGGGGGGGGGGGGGGGGTGGTTGTCATCTGTGAGACTGTGATGCCATTCCTAGCTTAGATGACAAATATCGGTTAATTCTGTTGTAAATGACATTATTCCACAGATCATAGTAACACATTTGATTTAATGATTTAATGATAAAAAAAATATTTTCAACGCAGTATTTAGGAGTTGCGTGTACTTTAATTGCTTTATATAAATATACTACTGTACATCCAGAAAAAAAACTACAAAAACAAAAATGTACAACAGGAGATCAAGAGGAGACAAACAGTAGAATCAAAACCAACTAAAAAGAATGAGCCACAAACAGTGAATAATCTTCACTGAACATAGAGGATGAAAAGCAAATCCCAGCATTTGTGTGTGTGTGCGTGCGTGCCTGTGCTAAGAAGGGATCTGAAAGCCACCAGTCTGGAAATCACATTAAATGAGCTTAGGGCGAAAAGTGTTAAAAGCCACTGTACTAGGGAATGGAACAGGCAATGGAAAAGGGGATAGAGTCCAATCTGTCGCTTTCCTTGCATGGTTTCATTCATAAGAAAGCATTGTTGGTCAAGGACCCCGCCTAATAAGCAATGCTCAGTCCTGCATAGTGGCAGTGCAACATTAATACTGCATGAGAGTGAAAACAATCACACTGCGGGGAAATGTGCTGTATGCATCATCACTTCACTGAAAATGGGGAGCAATGTCACCTTGAATTTCAAAGCAAACATTAAAACATGACATGTTGTCTACAGACTCTGTATCCTCATCAGATTGTGAAAACAATACTAATACAGTTGAAGTCGGAAGGTTACATACACCTTAGCCAAACACATTTAAACTCAGTTTTTCACAATTCCTTTCATTTAATCCTAGTAAAAATTCCCTGTCTTAAGTCAGTTAGGATCATCACTTTATTTTAAGAGAGAATGATTTATTTCAGCTTTTATTTCTTTCATCACATTCCCAGTGGGTCAGAAGTTTATATACACTCAATTTGTATTCGGTAGCATTGCCTTTACATTTTTTAACTTGGGCCAAACATTTTGGGAAGCCTTCCACAATAACTTGGGTGAATTTTGGCCATTCCTCCTGACAGAGCCTGTGTAACTGTTGGTAAAATTATGATTAAATGACTGAACAAATCATTTTAAATGGAACTGTAACTAAGTAAAACTTATACTCTGTTTTATTATATCTGATTAACAATATGAGTTCATAAGAAGGGATTGTGTGACACGGACAAGGAGTAATTAAAGTTAATGAACACCATTCCAACTAGAAACAAATGAAACAAATGGGTTGGGGACTGTGTAAACACATAAGGTCGTTAACCTAGCGTTGAACCTACAGAAACTTAGCTCTGGGGTTTTTAGACAAGACAGTGAGTGCATTCCTAGGTTTTCTGTTAATTAGAACTGTCAGCTCAGTGGTGATCGATAATGTTGAGGGGTCAAAAGTTACCTGGGAGTGTGTTAGTAAGAATTAACTTTTCACCTCACTTTGTCCCGGAAGAGAGGAGGGGATTCTGTAAAAGCAATGAAATGACGTCATGATCTGTATATAAACCGTTGCTCGTGGTTAAGTAGCAGCGCACTCCGAAAATAAATTCTGTTACCTATTATTGAAAGACTGGTCTGCGTCTATTTTATGCAAACAAGAATCTTACAAATTCTAATAAAATAGATTAAGGGTTTTAAATTAATGAAAGCACATTGCATAATTAAATTACAGTAACAATAACTGAGTCAGGTTTGTAGGCCCCCTTGCTCGCACACGCTTTTTCAGTTCTGCCCACCAATTTTCTATAGGATTGAGGTCAGGGCTTTGTGATGGCCACTCCATTACCTTGACTTTGTTGTCCTTAAGCCATTTTGCCACAACTTTGAAGTATGCTTGGGGTCATTGTCCATTTGAAAGACCTATTTGCGACCAAGCTTTAACTTCCCGAATGATGTCTTGAGATGTTGCTTCAATATATCCACATAATTTCCCTTCTCAAGACGCTATCTATTTTGTGAAGTGCACCAGTCCCTCCTGCAGCAAAGCACCCCCACAACGGTTGAGATGGTGTTCTTCGGCTTGCAAGCCTCCCCCTTTTTCCTACAAACATAGCGATGGTCATTATGGCCAAACAGTTCTATTTTTGTTTCATCAGACCAGAGGACATTTCTCCAAAAAGTATGATCTTTGTCCCCATGTACAGTTGCAAACTGTAGTTTTGCTTTTTTAATGGAGGTTCTGGAGCAGTAGCTTCTTCCTCGCTGAGCGGCCATTCAGGTTATGTCGATATAGGACTTGTTTTACTGTGGATATAGATACTTTTGTACCCGTTTCCTCCAGCATCTTCATAAGGTCGTTTTACTGTGCTGTTGTTCTGGGATTGATTTGCACTCTTCGCACCAAAGTACGTTCATCTCTAGGAGACAGAACGTGTCTTCTTCCTGAGTGGTGTGATGGCTGCGTGGTCCCATGGTGTTTAAACGTGCGTTCTATTGTTTGTACTGATGAACGTGGTACCTTCAGGCATTTGGAAATTGCTCCCAACGATGAACCAGACTTGTGGAGGTCTACAATTCTTTTGCTGAGGTCTTGGCTGATTTCTTTTGATTTTCCCATGATGTCAAGCAAAGAGGCACTGAGTTTGAAGGTAGGCTTGGGCTAAGCAGAACATGGGCTAAGAACATGGGCTAAGAGTGTACATAATCATAGCAGGAGGAAACATCACCAGCCATAATGTGCATCTTCTTCACAGCTTTCTATGAGTGCCGTTTGACATTTTCTACCCTAGATCTAATTATGCCCTTGTGTGGGTCTTAAATTATAGGCATGCCACTCAAAGAGGAGCTCTCTCTCTCTCTCACACACCTTGTTGGGTTATAGTTTGAAATAGGAGGAGACTCCGCCTAAAGAAGGGTATAAACATTTGGGCTGGTGGAAACATGTTTTTGTGTTTTTCACTCAATATTAGGAAGGTGTTCCTAATGTTTGGTACATGGTATACTTTGTTTTCTGTATTTCTGTTGTCTGGAGGTCCAACCAAGATTGTTAAAACAGTCCATCTGGACAACCCCTCCCTTTCTCTCTGCCTTTTCTCTCAAACTCCAGTTAATGTCACCTCTCC